>NC_135247.1:13101738-13405738 GCF_947623445.1 Clavelina lepadiformis
GATAATCTTTGTCCTCGGACTGAGGAAACTCTTTCCACAACCTAACCGACGTGGCTCCTCATCGCTCGAGCCCTGGTTACCGAGCTAGTCTTTGTGCAAGTTTCGATTGTCACACATTTTTCGTTTGGCTTTTTGATTTTCTTATTGTATAGTATTGTCCGATTTTAGAACTGCCCAGCAGGTCTACAAAACAGCCTACCACTATGGGTAATATTCCTTAACAACCTCTACCGTCTTATTTGCCACCTGATTTAGAAGGTACTCACTTGATTGAACATTAACCATTTTCTGGCTGGAATGGTTTATGTTGCTTGCGCATATGACTTGCTCATAGTTTGCTTGCTCATGAAGTGCTTCAAAAAAGTTTAGTCAGCAAAGCCATAAATCAAATTGCACTTTAATAGCAACACTAATTGTTGCCATTAATGACCGGAAATGGGAAGAATAAATGCTGAGTGTAAATAAACTTCATGCAAGCGTATAAGGCGGCGTGTGTGGTAGGATTATTTATTTCACCTGAATATCACCGATTTTTTATGACTTTTAAGAAACATTTGCAATCCTACACTAAACATGATGAAGAATAGTAACTACGCTCGCTCCAGCTGATTGCACAAGTTGAACAGTTATACTGTAATTATACCGTTTGTTAACTTTTACAACAGAGGAATAAGATTCTTAAGTCGCTAAATTGGAATAAAGTCGCAATGTCAACGAACATACAGCATCAAGTAGTGGCTTTCTCGCTAATAAAAATGCAACTGTCATTTTCCAAAATGGCGCCAAATAAAGTCTAACTAAACAACGTATAAAAGTATAGAGGCAATCTATATCTAAAAATAAATGAAGCTCAATTACACAATATTACAAAACTATGTTAATGTTAATCAATGGTGTTGAAATGAAATCAAATTTTTTTAAATTAAATTAATTTTTTTGCAAAAAAAAATCGTTGAATGTTTCCGGAAATAAATACTTCTTAAAACTATAAAAGAAAAAATATTTCCATCAAAAACATTCAATATAAATTAAAAATTGCAAACGTATACTTATGCTTTCTTCGCTTTTTCACCAGCAGGAGAACCTTTACCTCCGAAGATACCCTCACCATATTTGCGATCGGTGCGTCTTAATGTATCGTGAAAACGATCAAAGAGTAGAGTATTGAAACCAAAATTGCAATGAAAGTACTTATGGTGATCGTCGTGAAAACGTACGGGGGGTTGCCAAGGCCAGATAGATTCCATGTCGATTCCTATAACGTAAGTTACAACGTGTTTTCATGTAAAAACCGTAATAAATAAAAACACGAAAACAAAAGTTTAAATGGGGATGAATCCAATAAATTTGGCCCACTCTAAATTCCGGATTATGTGTTTATCTTAAGAAATACAAAAAATGCATGAAAACTGAAAACAAGTATTACCGGAATGATCTATGAGACCGTAGTAATAAAGGTAGTAGAAACAACCCGCGACGGACACGAAATGCAAGGGTACGAAGAAAAGGGGCAAAAGAAGGAGAAACTGAAAACATTCACGAATTGCTCCGTTAATTTCCACCGATGCATATAACCTAGCATTAGTCTAGCGGTAGCCTATTATTAATTTAAAATTTTGATATATTACTTTTTACAAGCTTTTTAGTTGCAATGGTCTATGCACAAAATATATCCTTCCACGGAAAACAGCAGCATATAACATACCTGAAACACCACGGATTCCACAGGATGAAGGGCGACTGCACTAAATGCAGTAGGGGAATGATAACGATGATGCCACTTGTGAAAGTTGCGATAGAAGAAAGGCCAATGAAGCATTCTGCATATTGCCATAAATATATTTCCATCACATAAGTATTTTGCTAAAGCTTTTTGGCCGGTAAGGAATGATATTCTGCATCAAAGTATCACCTGTGATAATAGTAGGAAGCGGCATCTTGAAGTAAGAAGTATACAATGGTTGATACTATGAAATACGGAAATCCATATTTGTTTACATCGAAGTAAACTTTGGACAGAGCTCCCCCGTTTTTCACGTATGTTGATAGAATTCCAGAAAATGTTCCATTCACAAGAAGACATACGGCACCGAGGTAAATTTCGTGCCTTTCATTCTAGAGTAAATCTATGTAGTTTACTTTCGTATTCAAAAGTGTTACCTAACAGCGTCACTTGACAGAAATATTGACAGCAATCTTGAACTTTTGAATTATATTTGATGTCCGCTCATATTTTAGATAACATGATTATTACAAGCAATATGCTGCAACAAAAAAACTACAATCTCGGAAAGATATCGCAAAAATATGCAAAAACAAGTCAGTATTTCCAACAAACCTCCCGTGTTAAAAATCGTTGGGGTTGGCATTTCCATTCTTCAGCTTTGTCTCTTTTCTTGATATAATAGTTCCTACAAGCAAGAGCAAAGAAAGTAGTGATACGCCTTAACCGCGAAGTGAACATTTAAACTGCAGTTTAAAGCGGACTTGAAGAGGAACGTAAAATTATATGCTGTATAATCAGCAGTTTGCATGACGATGCTCATAAACGATGACGATGCATTACGATGCGTTTTTTGAAAAAAACCTTAGGCTATGCTTATGATATGGTCATACTATTAGGCTATGCTATGCTTATGCTTGTTAACGACAGAATATACGTTTAAACCTTCGAATATTTGTTGTGTAGCCTAATTATGCTTTCTTTTTGTATTACTTGCCATTGTAAGTAACCTCCGACGACAAAAAATACTAGGTACGACGTTAACAATGCCATCGGTACTTGAATGTAGACGTCTTGTAGATAATAATCCTCCAATACTTTGTTTAAAAAATTATTGCTATTTTGACTCAGAATCTTGGACGCTTCCGAAACATTTACTGAATTCCTTTCAGACTGAAAAGAATCGTCAACCTTTGCCAATGAATCGTTATTTTCTCGTGGATAGAAAAAGTAGAAATCATCCCAATTCTTCCATAGCATGACGGCGAATAAGAATAATTCACCCCTGGCAGAAGACCCCATCAAGGCCAACAGTATAGACGAGAAGACCAAAAACAGAACTTTGCCGCTAAAGCCTGGCTTCAACCAGCTCCACTGTTTATCTTGTAAACCACATGGGTACAATTTTTCGTTCTTGCTACTTTTATTCATTTTAGTCAGCACCTATACCTCCGTGTTCTAATATGTAAATACAGTAAAATAAAGAAGTGTGATAGGTTTGGGAGCTTTTAAACAAATAACGACGTAAGAATACTTACTTTTGAGGTTAATTTTGATATTTTTGTATAATTTCAAAAGTTTGGATCAGATGCCGCGTTATTATTAAATACAATAGCAAACAACTGCCAAAAATACAGTAGGCTATTTCCAACCGAGAAGTTGGATTAATAAGACTTTGGGATTAAGATAGCCTGTCATAGAAATCCTGCCAAGCAACTTACTTACTTCTAATCTAAAGTATACGAAACTCACGTATAGGCTATGTGAGTGTTGTATGCCTTAGATTTTCAGAGTTTATCTTAAAGTGACGGTCAAATATAAAAACTAGCTGGCCTAAAATCAAAGAGTACTTGTCAGTAAACAAACCGAAGAATGAACTTCTAATAATATGTAGTGGTTAAGGCCTTATTGCCAAAATTGTGTCGCAAATTTGGTTTTCTTTTATGGCGGATATCGAGGTCATGGTGAAGTCACTCTGTAAAACAATATGCTTGATAACTGACGTTTTTATTAGGTATGGAAGGTTAGCTAATGCGTTTTGGCTGGAATACGTTGCCGTAGGTAGGTGATTAGTGGCAGGTAGTGTTAATTTTCAGCATAGGAATGTTATCATTGGCAGTACATAAACTAATAAAGCAATCTTGTTTTTACGTCTGTTAACGTTCCTGGTCTGGCCTAGAGCCAACAGCCACGACTGAACTGTAGCGTTTTGCATTAACCAGCACAAATACGCCAAAGGTAAGCTAGTTTAGGTTTATTTAACACAAAATGTTACTGTTATACTGAGTACACAATAATAATACATATAATTCGTTACTTGTCTGTTACAACAAACATTGGATTCACACTTGATCCAAATACCTGAGTCAACCATTTTGTTTCTTTTGTTGTAACGTCATAAAAACCGGTATTCTCGTCATAATTAAGAGATGAATTTGAGTTTCTTCCTCTTATTTTATTATAGCAATGACTGCTTAACCATTATATATTAGTACAGATCCTTTCACCAGTATATTTACTGACAAATACTCTTTGATTTTAGGTCAATCTGTTGTTGAACTCGCCCCTCACCTTAAACGTATGTTTGGCGACTAAATTGACTTAGTATTTAACAACATTCACTTAGTGCTGATTGCAAACTCAACAAACCGAATGAAATTGTAAGGTATATGAAATTTACGTTGAAAGAAATAAACATCATATCACGATTTTACAAATAAACTTACATTCTACGCGGCACTTGTGTAATAGATCGTTTGATTTTTCGGTCATCCCTGGCCACAACTTGTTCAAATATTGACTGTTCCCAAAATAACTATTCCAAACTCGCACGTACTCTTTTTTCTCATCGATGTATTGTTTATTTAGCAAAGACTTTTGATAAAGGAATTTTATGGCAAACTGAGTAAGTAGGTTGTCATTTTGCGGTCAGTCATGAAATCATGTTCTCAAATTAAAATTTACATCTCGAAAATTATACACAAACATCCCCAAAACAGTCAAATGAACAAACGCTTCCTGCTTAATCGATCATCTGTGTCTTATATAACTGTACACACGGGCTACACACAAAATAGGGGTACTGCGAATATCCATTATAATGAACAAATGCCAACCTTAATCGCAATTCATGCCTCATACACACGACAAAATACCATCGCTATAATTACTGCTCATCTGCATGTAATTGTAAAGCGATAGTGATAGTCACCAGCTTACATCACGAACAACTCAAACTTCAACAATGATCAACATAACAATGATCAACTAACCAAATAAAAAGTATTTTTGCGGTAGCTGGCTGTCGCAAATACAGAATAGCCTACAGATCACAAAAGTCTTTTCATTTGCATAATATCGTGTTACATGTAGACTACTATCTAAGCTAGTTACTGTATATACCATGCCAATAGTTTGATACCGAGCACTGAACAACACACTAAAAAACTTCTAGTTGCAGATTTTACCTGATTACTTTTACTGCCAGTATAAAGAAAAGAAAGCAAGTCGCCAAGTCTAATTTCTTACATCATCACAAAAGTCCAGAGAGGAATACCAACTAAAAAAATCAGAAAATCAGAAACATTACTAGACCTACTTACTACTGTATCAGCAATCCTGACACGCTGAATTATATACCTCACAAAGAACCCTTACCACAAAACCACGCATGGCGTTTTGTAACGCACTTTTTTTCCTCGCTGTGAAATTAGTAAACGAGAAGGTTGTTCATCTTGAAATAGTTATACTTAGGCTTGATTGCCTAAGCCCTAAGCCTATTCGGTACTGCAAGATTGTGCTGCATACGCTGCGGTACTTATAGCAAAACTTTGATCAGACTAGAAAGCAAATTATAGGTTTAAAGTACGGTATGCCATTGCAAATATAAATATTTATCCATGCTAGGCAATTAATTGTCAAAAGCTGTCGATGTTTCACCAACAAATTGACGTTTAGACCTAGTTGACCGGATTTCTAGTTAACTTATAAATTATAATCGAGTAATCTCAACCTAACTAGAGTATATGTTTTAATCTAAATTTACTTTCAATTTAGCCATAAATTACTCAAAATTCCTTTCCAGATAACCTGTTTCCCAACCTTACCGCTTTCTTTTAACCCTATTCTGCCTGGGCATTTTAAAATGTAGTGTACTTGGGCCTGGGATGGATATTTTCATTTTGTTTTAGTTGATCTTTAAAATTCACAAATTGGCAAAAAAAGTTAAACGGTGTCAACCTTATTGATTTTGAGCCATTTTTCTTTCCACGTTGGTGTGATCAATGACCGTTTACAAGGCTTGACCTACTACACTCTTTTATACCCGCGCCAGGGGTTGAAAGAAAACGTACAGCTAACGGGAAAATGGTAAACCTGATCTCACTCTATTTCTTGCTAACACGATTTCAACTATCACGAAACAAACGTTACCAACCTAGAAAACCGTTTTTGGTGTAAGTCGTAGCCGTGCTTAGCAACAAAGCTGCATTCTTGTTTAAGTATAATTGTATAAATCCATTACACAGTACAAAGGGAATGTTGTTTTACAAATATTGCATGTACTCATTGCACTGCTTTGCGTTATCACTTTTGTCAATTACTTAGTAAAGAAGCAGAAGACATTATACAATGTTTTATTATTATCAAAAAATGCATAATAAAGTCATAGTCGAATCTGTTCTAATCTATCAAATATTATAACTTACAAGCACTTACGATGTTAACAGGTTTTGATGTGTAAATGCAATCCAAACATAATGGCGTTATAAGACTTGAACAAGTGAAAAATAAACAGTCGAACACACTTTTGAAAGTGAAATTTTCATTAAGATTGTATTGGAGCTTTTTTGTTTTATCGGTATTGCAACTTGTGAGCAAAAATAGCACTTGACAATAACCATGACGCATTAACAACTCGAGATGAGAATTAAGGTTTCTTGTTAGTCAACTGTTACAAATAAATTAATTCTTTAATTATAGCCACCGCCGTAAATTTGCGGTTTTGTCATGACCATGGCGAATTCTCAACCTAAATCAAATTCATTTTTCCTGGAAAATCTTGACCGTTGTTTGGACATAAAACAGTGAAAACTACATGAGTCCAAAGTTCCCTCTAATTTTTCACGAATCTGAGCAAACACACGAACTCCCTGAGCGGTCCCTTGAACCACTGTGAGCAACACCAGACGTGCACACTGTGGCAATTATTATGCGTTTATTTTATTTTCGATTCAGATTGGATTTTTTTCTTGTGCACAGCACAGATTTTCTGTGCGCGGAGACAGTGTTGCGCACGCGCACAGTTTAGAGGGAACAGTGCATGAGTCCAAAACGTGTCACAACACTGAAAAGTGACGTAATAATTTACAAATCAAAAATAATACCTGGGGCTTGTCGTAATGACGTAAAACAAAAAGAACAATTTCAGTTCGATAGTCCGATCACTTGAAAATTTATTGACTGTCACTATTTCACCGGAAAAAATCGTGTGTTTAAGGGCATTATTCACGGTTTCTTGTTAACCTAACTTGAATGTTAAACTTATAACATGAAAACCTTAACCTCACCCAAATCTACATTTTAATCTAAATCTAAGTTCAATTAAAGCCTAAACAGCTAAAATCAACTTTTCGTGATTTCATTCTCTTAACACAGAGGAGAGACGGCTCCATTTCAGTTCATCTGGAATCAGTTGGGGCGCAATTTAAAAAGTACGCAGAAACAAAACATTGCAAAGCTTGTTAGCATTTGATAGCATTTAACCACTACAACACTACAAAGAAAACAAACTAGAAATCTAGGGCTTATAACTTAATTGTTTTCACGCTCTGAATATAAAACACTTCAAACGGTTTTGCCTTTTCCGTCGCGGCTTGCAAAGATTCTTTGTCAAAAATTGAGAAAAACTAAACTAACAATTAAAGCAAATTTATTTGTAAACCAAAGATCGCATAACTCTGGAACAAAACGCTTGTTACCTGACGACCACATTTCCTCCAACCTCTGTCCTAACCCAACCGATTAATCATGTTTAAAGTTAGAGGCAAGTCTAACAACAAGTTGGCCCTTCAGTTGTCGGTAAATATACTTGTAGTAGTGAATATCGAATCGAAAATCTGAATATGAAAATCGAATATGTAGTGACTAAGCAGTTATTGTCATGAATAAGTAGCAAAAACCCAAAGTCAACGAATAATTTTGACGAGATGGCGGTTCTTATTACGTTACAATAAACAGATGCAATGGGGATGACTCAGGTATTTGGATTATGTGCTAACAAAATGTTTTGTTTGGCCGACAATTAATAGGTATAAATAAAGCGTAATTAAGTATAAATCAGGACTATTTGCATTAAATAAGCCTAAACTAGCTTACCATTGGTATATTTGTACTGATAAATGTAGTTGCTAAGCTACAGCTCAGTCTAAGGTGTTGGCGCCATCCTATAGTCCGGCTCCATGTAACTTTCGTAAAACAAGAACGCTTTACCCGTTGGTGTACTGTCATCTGTGATATTTCTGTGCTGAAAATAAACATTATCTGTCACTAACCATCTTCCTATGGTCCACAGAGTGGTTTTCCATTCAAAACGCGTTAGCTGGCCTACCACTACTACCATACCTAATTCAAACCCCTGTCATCAAGCAAGGTGTTTTTAGATTGCAACTATATAACCTCCACCATCTCCGTCATAAAAGAGGCCAAATATGCGATATCGCTTTGGTAATAACTGCTTAACCCTAACATATTGGTGACAATGCTTTTTCCAGTTTACTGGCTGGCAACTATTCTTTGATTTAAAAAGCCAACTTGTTTTGGGATTTTCTCCTCAGTTTAACTTCGGGCTGCGCGTCCTACCTTTGGTGAAATAGTCAATTTCCAAAAGAAAAATGCTAAAATACGGCGATAAAACAATCTAAAAACAGAGCTGTGACGAGGCGTGACGAGTAGAAAAGACACGTTGTGGTTTATTTATCAATTACATTGATTGTTTCGTTTCAACACTGCTGAAGTATAATTAAAATCTTGCACTTTTAAGCCTCAGGGGTTTTGCCGCTTATTTTACTCATTGATTGTTTATGAATGCATTTTACTCTTGTTTTAGCATCCTATAACAAGATTGGCACCATACTTTTTTCTTCCCACAGTCAATGACGAAAAACCATACATTACAATTTAGTCATAATTGATTTCATATTTTGTCATTGGCGCGTTGTCGGAGCTACAGAAACAATCCTGGAGTATAAAGATATCAGGCGTGATAATGCACGATTAAAAGGGACCAAAGCTAGATAGCTTGCACCTTGCATGTAAACGTATCAAAAAGAATGAAATGGATTTCATTGCTGACAATTAAAGAGCACCGGTACTAAACCTAAACTACGCAGTCCCAAAGTATAAGGCTGAAATTTGAATGCGCTGACAACGGATCTAGCGCAAAATAAACAGGCGGTGGGTTTTAGTGCAGATGGTTGATTTCAATGCTGTACATCGGTGGGTTGGAAAATAAAACCCAAAATAAAAGACATTTCAATTTTAGTTTCTCGTGGTCGTGGCCACAATGAAACTTTTATGCTGGCTAAGTTCTAGGTAAGCAATTTTCCTTAACGCAATAACACATTACTTGCCTGGCAAGTTACCCAACCGAAATGACAAACGTCATAAACGTTTTATGAAACTCTTTGAGTCGCTGCATGATGGCTCCGCCATCCACTGATGGAAATATGATGTAAGTTTTAAAAATGGAACAAGTATAAGTATAATATAGATAATGCAAATGTATAGTAGAATTTTAGATCTACAGCGACACATTCGTGTAAAGTTCAAGTTTCACAATGTACCACAATAAAAGGCTTCGTTAACTTTACGTCAAAATCATCTATATGAAAGCATATTGTATTTATGCATCCTCTAAAAGAAAATATTTTCATAGAATAGTGCAATGTTAATCATTCCTTACGACGTATAGATGCGCACTGTGGGAACATTTGACGATGCGTATCACAGAATAGATAAGAAACAAACCTACAACATTTACGCAAGAATTTTGAAATTTGTATGCACTTTCATTCGCTTACTTTAATTAAACAATAAAAAATATAAAAGACCCGCATGAAACGATTAATTATCAAAGGTATTGAAACTAGAAATTTTCAGCCATGAGATTAACCTGCTTATATCAAATACTCAACAGCTATTTTTTGCAATTTTACAAATTTAACCACATCAGCTTAGGTTTATTAGAGCCACTATAGACACTAAGAGTCTGTTACAGTAATATCACGCTGCGTATACGATCGATATAACATGGTTTATAAAAAGTGAACAACTCGTTTATGTATTCAACTTATTTAATTATTTATGCTGATGATGCTCGGAATGCATAATTGGTCCCGATACTTTAATAGTGCTCTGTTATACGTTTTCAGATAAAAAACTGAAAAAAATTTGCAAACATATAATGCGTTGTTTTTTTAAAATACGTTAATGCGGTAAGAAGATAGAAAAGATCAGGAAAACATACACAATCGATTCAACCGGAGACTATTGGTCATGAACCACAAATTAGAAGATACATTCATTAGCTTCAACAGGTCAGCGTGTTATATAACTTTGTTTTTCAATTTGAGATATTCCTTTGAGTTAATTTTATCTAAAATGCTTCAAGTGTGTGTTTCGTGCCAATTTCTATCGATAAGTCATCAAATGGATCTTTCTGAAAGCTTAAGTATAATAACATGATATGAGAAATTTTCCAAGATTATTCACTTCGTTGTTGTAGAGTAATTTTTAGCATTTAAAGGCAATAGTGACTGCTTGTCTCAGCTGCAAGCACCCGGGCTTTGCATTAATAAATTAATAGCTAACTCAATTATTTACCTTAACGCCATATATCCGCCGTTTAAAATGTGCTACATATTAACTTATGACGTGTTTTACTGTTTGTCAAAGATAAGCAATTTAGGTAAAGCTATAGCATATCTTGCGCTTTGTTTATTTTGTTTCAATTAACTCCATTGAAAAGTACACTGCTTTATGAGTGTCAGATAAGCTTGACAAAAATTAGAACTATAAATTACTCTATATTAGAAATGTCAGCACAGAATCTTTTTTGTACTAAATATTTTGTCAGTACAGAATATTAATTAATTAATTATTAATTATTTCGGATTTCTCTTACTTTGATAAAATCTATATTATACGTATAGCAACTAAAAAGGTTAAAAATCACTATGACATGCCTTTTCTTATCTATAGAAGGATAAAAATGTTTATTTCACAGATTTCAAACTTTTGTTTGTACGAGATAGAAAATGGAGCCGTATAGTTCACAATCGGAAAAGATAGGCTATAACGATGTGGACCAATCTTTATTCTTTCAAAACAACCTTTTCCTCCTTTCGATAGATTTAACAAATTTATGAGTACGTTTAGAGAAGATCCTCATGCTATGCCATTGCACTATTACGGAGGAAATGCTATCTTTGTTTAAATTATCTCACTTTGGTAAAAGTTATAAATTAGACATCAGGCGTAGATAATGTCTTGTTGTTCCTTGCGCTCACCTACCTTTCACACAGCTGCAAAAATGTTACAGGTAATAGTGTTTAAGTTGACATGGGTCAGATAGGACTTTTGGTGACTCTGCTGGTCTTGGTAGCTCATTTTCTTCATGACAGTTCTGCCAAATCTATTTCGAAATGGCCAATAGTAAATGATGTCGTTCCACTCGGAAATCTGATCAACGGAGATAAATTTGACCCGAAGTTGCTTACAAGTTTCTACACAACAAAATACATACATAAAGGAAAAAAGGATTTTCATTTGAAAAGGTATAAGTTACAAAAAACTGCCATGCATATGTTTTATTTTTTCGATTAAATTAAAGTACTGTATCTGCTTATAAAGTATATACAAGGTATAGTACATTATTTTGTTTTATAATACAAACTATACAATGCAGGAATATCGGACTTTTAGTAGTTCGACGCATATTGAATCAAGGAGATATTTTGTCATCCAGCCAACGCAATGCAATAGATGAGTTAGTATACCGCGAAAAAACAACCTGTGGGTTGTGTGAATCTGGTGTAATGTTGCTTCAAGACATACTAAGTGGTTTCTTTGGAGAAGAAATCATTACTGCTGCTGTGGTGGGAGCTTGTGAAGAAGTAAGCGACTATTAATACATAAAAAGAAAAATTGGAAGCAATAATAAATTAAATTTCCGTAGAAATCTGAAAATGAACTTAGCCTATATATACATTATTACGTTTGTTAAACTTCAAACGTGAAACTTCGTGACACAAATCTCAATGGGTTGTTATGCGAGTTATTACTTTCAGTTTAATTTTCATTTTTTTGTGTTGCATTTTATCTAATAAGTATTGTATATGTGAAGTTATTTACAGTTAGATATTATGATTTCGTTATAGTATCAAGCGGAAATGTGTCCATTACGGAAAAAGCTATTTGGAAGAGCGTTATCTTAGTAATCTTATTTCTAATATGTTAAAATAGATCCAAGGCTTAAGTGATCTTCTCAGTGAAAGAGTTTGTGAAATGGCGGTGGATGAATTCAAAACTGAATTTTTTTATGTCTTAAACAATCTAAAGCCGGATGAGGTAAAGCAGTTGCAATCTTACATAGTAGTAACTGTAATTTCATATCACTTATAATTTCAAATGTCAAAAAGTCTTTTAGCAAGGTATATTGTGCACAGCTTTGTTACTGGCTATTGGGAGACCAATGCGTCAAACCCGATGGCTTTCTTCCGGAATGGAAAGTAACGTTGCCAAGTACTTCAGTGCCAACATATCAGCCACCTAAAGTACCCAGTGATGGAGCGCCTACTTCGAAGTTTCTATTTTTCAGCGATGTTCACATGGATGTGAAATATGAATCGGGAGCAAGTGCTGTGTGTGGAGAACCTTTGTGTTGTCGAGATAACGACCCAACACCAAGTGACGGTACGAATAGCATATATGTTTTGAATTCTATAGCCTACATACAGTTAAATAAAAATTTTAAAGTCTGTTTTTCTAGCTTTTGAAGGTGCTGGAAAATGGGGAGATTACAGAAATTGTGACATGCCACGACGGACCGTTGAAGGAATGATGGAAGCAGCGAAAAGAGATGATTTAGACTTCATATTGTTCGCAGGTATGAATTGTTTGCATAAAATGCTTCAATTCAATTAGCAATGTTAAAATATAACGGAAACAAGACTTATTCATTATATAGGTGATATTCCCGCTCATGATGTATGGAATCAGACCAAAGAAGATCAAATTGACAAAATTAATCGTTGGACGACTTTATTAAAAACATATTTTCCAGGTAAGACGCCTTTTCGCTTTAATATAATATAAAATAAGAGTTTATTACAAGTTCCTATGCTTATTCTTAATACATTTAGGAAATAATATGTCATTAGTTTTGTCAGTAATTCATAGCCATATATAAAATAGTTAAACAAATGTGGTTGTGAAAGTTATTGGGTCGACATGATTTTCATTTTATCACAAGTTTTTTATCGCCTATATATCGCAGTTGTTTCCAACTTGGGGACCATACAGAAATATTTAGGGGGGTCATAAACTGGGCGTGAGGGCATAAAAAAGCATGCAACCTTTTTTAGAAAAAAGCAAAATATTATGCATTATTATACGCCATTTTAGACCATACAAATTTAAGACACTTCGGGGGAGCGTGCATCAGGACCCTTATTGGATAGATTTCTACGTTTCCTGCACTTTCAATTGTAATAATTTTACACCGCTATCATTGACAATGACGCTCTTTTCCGCACGGAAGTATTGAATCTACTCTGACTAGATTGAATCTAGAAGTATTGAATCTGGTATTGAATCCGACTTGTAAATAAAGTAATATTTTCTTTTAAGTCCACTTCATCACCCTGAATTAAATGTTAAATAGTACAGCCACGTTATATGGATTGGAGAAAAGGGGCCATGAATACAGATAATGTATGAAAAGTGGGTCATGCTCAAAAAAGTTCCGGAACCACTGACCTATACAGGCTAGATAGTCTGTGACGTTGTAGCAAAACTTATCAAACTTTGGCGTTCAAAGAGCATCTACATATGTATACTTAACGTGATTGGCAAACAAAATAGCTTTCAAGTACCTACGCTAACATGTATACGCAACGGGTTTTATTTCACTGGTTATTTTCCATACTTTGTATTATAACATTGTTATAAAAAATATATCAGATACGCCAGTTTATGCTGCTCTTGGTAACCACGAAAGTGCTCCAGTGAATTCCTATCCTCCGAGTTCTATTAATCATGAGCCTGGTGCAGATATCAGCTGGCTCTATGACACAGTCTACGATAGCTGGTCAAATTGGATACCGGAAAATGATCTGGCTACAGTGAAGCAAGGTTAATTACGATTTTTCTTTGATTATTGCATCTTCACGAAAATATTATTGTTATAATATTTAATATCAACGTTTATAAATTGTAAATAAAGCGCTTCTATGACTTTTTCCCTATTTACGCTTAAATCCCAGGTGGCTTTTATTCCACGCTTATTCGACCTGGTTTGCGAGTTGTGTCTCTCAATTCAAATTACTGTAGTGATGACTCCTGGTGGCTTCTGGTCGGAGACAACTCAGTTGATCCTCAGGATCAGTTAGCTTGGTTCGCAAAAGTTATGCAACTGGTGAGACATATATATGATTATTACAGAACTAGAACTCCGTCTTTGGGTCTTGCATATTACTATATATAGTTTGCGAGACTGTATCTATTTTTTATACATTCAAAGGCTGAAGACCAGAATGAAAGTGTGTTTATAATTACGCATCGTCTTCTAAATGGCTGTATAAAGTCGTGGAGCTACAACTATTACGACATCGTTAATAGATACAAGAATACAATAATTGCTCAGTTTTTTGGCCATGCACATACAGTAAGTTGAATCTAACATAATTCTACATATCGGTTATGCATATAAAAATATTTAATATGTATATAATGAGACTTGATATTTCATTTTACTGTATTTTTCAATACACTATAAACTGTACGACAACATTGTATGAATTTTGTAAATGATTTTGGTGAGGTCATAAAAGGAACTTTTAACGCTTGCCCAGGCAAAGTATAGCAAACACCAAAAAACTAAACCAAGTGGTAATAATAAACCAATTAAAACTGCAATAAACAATTAAATTTAAGTATATTAAAAGTATGAAAACACAAATAAATTTGTTTTAATTGGTAACTATACTGCTGTTTAGGACGAGCTGAAAATGTATTACGACGAAAATGATCCATCACACATAAGTATAGTGGGTTTTATCGGTCCAGGATTCACCACCTACTCTGAATATTCCGACCTGAATGCTGGTTACAGAATTTACACAATGGACGGTGACTACAAAGGGACAACAAATAGCTTACTTGATGCAGACACATATATCCTAAATATGACTGGTGCTTTGAAGTTTTGTTTTTTTGAGTATTGTTCTGGTTGCAATATACATTTACTGTATTTCGCTCATACTTTGTAAAAAAGTTGTTTAGTCAACCAGCATCTTTCAATGCAATTATATTTACGGCTTGCAAAAATGTAAGCCTTTAAAAAATGTAAAACTTTATGAAAAATAGATATCGTATTTGTAATACATAATCAAATAAATTTGTCTGCGCTTGTACAGTTACAATTAACATACATTACGTTTGTCATAAAGTCAATAACAGCTGACCCTTTTGTACAGATGCAAATTTGACCAATGATCCTAAATGGGAACTGGAATATACATTTTCCAAAGACTATGGCATGAGGAATTTATCAGCATCAGAATTTGATAAACTACTTGACAGGTAAAAACAGCTTTAAACACTTTTTTTCGCCTGCACCGCTGAATAGAATGTTAGAATTGTCTACTTCACGTGTGTAATATTTAGGTTTGACGCTGATGATGAAATATTCCAGCAGTATTATCAACATTCCACCAAAGATGCAAGGAAGTCATCTTGTGACGAGGCATGCAAACAATACTACATTTGCGACATTAAGCAATGCAGAACGGGCGATGACAGTTTTTGCTAGATTCTCAGAATTAAATAGAGTGTAAACAACATTAAGGATGTTGCTAGTAATTTTTAAAAGCGGAGGCTGTTTAAAAACTATAATTATATATTCATTTTTTATAACATACCAATACAATTACTTGACTGTATCAATTAAATAAGAAATAAATCATAATTGTATTGTATATAATTGCTTTTATCTGACATGTATTATACACTCGTACATTATACAATAACATGATATTGACACAGTAAACGCAGTGCCAAAATGTATGCACCCTCACATTAATTGTCACATTTAGTTTAGGTATGTTAAGGTAGGAAGTTAGGTAGATTAACTGTAATGTTTAACCTAGGTCAGGGTCTCTCAACCAGAGGCCATGGTTTTACATTTCATAGAAAATGTGTAGTTATATCAATAGGATTGCTGTTATAACTTTAAAACTGCCTGAGTACTTTCATCTTCCGTCGTTCTTCAATAAATTTAACTCAATGTTGTGTTTTTCTTATTGCATCAACTGTTGGTGTCTTTTCAATATATAGCGCAAAACCTAACAACCAAGGTTACAAAAAACAACCAATACGAATAATGTCAAATATGTAAATGTAAGACTGAATTTGAGGGAAATTTTATCAAATCAGCAAAGAATAATAGTATGGTGCTATAATAATAATAATTAATGAAAGATAAACAAACACCACAAAACTAATTTTTAATTCCGCTATTTATGAAAAATGATTTCTTAGTTTCATTTGAATTTTCTAAATGTTAGACATACCGGTATATCTTACTTTGATTTATTTTTCCTTCAGTCAAGTTTTGTGCTTCAATTTTGCTACATTTCGAGGACCTGAGAGCTTAAATCACCTCGGCCTCGGCTAAATTCGATTGGTATCCTTGTACTTACAGAACGTTTACGCACCAACAAAAGAAAAGGCATCTAATAACACATTAAATTTATCTCTGTTGTGTGCGCTGTTATAAACTTATCTGTTTCATTTACCAAATGAAACTTTACCGTCTTATGTGAACAATTATCAAAATGACCTCGGTGTGTCGATGGTCTTTAGACAGGTATACCATTCCGGTAATACAGACCCAGCAAGGAGAGCGGACGACTGATAGTTTTCGATAAGGAAGATTTGTAACTTTCCATTGAAAATGTGATTTGACGAGACATTTCTTAACGTACTAACGTGAAATTTGGTGGGTATATAATTAGGAAAAGTTACAAGCTATCCACTTTTCTTTATTTTGCCAAATTTGTTTGTCAGTTTTTGAAAATAGACTTTTAATACATTTTTGCAATAATGCCGTTTGCTACTATCCATGTCTCCATTAAACCAAAAAAAATAACCTGTCAGTCTATATAAGAGTCATTGATTGTGCTATAGAGAGGGACGAAAGGCTGGCCCAAAGCGGGTGAACGGTCATTCGAAGAACGTGCAATGTCTAAAACTCAGCAGTTTGCGTATGCCTGCAGTACTATTCATCATTTGCGATTTAGCATTTTCTCAAGGCCTCCCCAACCATGCCTAATTAATTATTGCCGATTAGGTTAGTCAGCCTGAATGACTAATGACTATCAAAGGTCAATTTTAATGGTCAATTTTTATGCCTATTTTGCACTATACGGCTTTGCATCAGCTTTGTGGTGCTGTTGTTTATGTTTACGCTTGCCACTTATTTTAACATCGCAAAATATTAACTTGTCACGGGATCTAATGTTTAAGTAAAAAGTCAAGCACATACGGCTAAGCAAGCGTAACTTGTGTTAGTTTTGCGCAAATAAATATACTGTATCATTGCAATCACGTTTCCTCAAACATTGCTGAGAATTGTTTTCTGCATGTCTTGCTACCAAACGCAAAGCGTTAGTGCGTGGTATAGATTAGTCATTAGTGCCTATACCACTACAGAAGCAAAAAATTATAACTGAGGTGATTGAGGTCAGGAAAAAATGTTTTAGGATTATTTCTAACGTATGAAGCAAATGGAATTTTCAAAAACATTTTCAAACTATCACAGCTAACCTTCATTGCAAGTTTTAATAACTTCGATAACCTTAATTATTTGTACAAAAGTGTTACCCGAATCATTTAAGTGAAAATGTCAAGATTTCAAAAAGACGCCTTTACTAAGATCAAGGAATAAAACCAATTTCATTGTTTTCTGAAACCACAGAAAAGAGAAAAAGGATGTGTCCAGAAACGTTGTCATTTCAATTTGGCACGACAAGAATGCAATGAGTTCATGTTTCTAAACATAGGGATAAAAGACGCAGTTAAACAGATATTAATATGTCTGATAGGAACTGCAAATCATGGTCAACAAAGAAGTTTCGATAATACTACTGCTTGTAGGAGCATGTTGTTTCTTTTGTGGAAGTTATGCTAAACCTACATGGAAATGGTCACCAGACAATGATGTTGTGTTGCTCGATGGTATTTTAAACAGGGAAGGCCTTGACGGCAAATTACCTGCCAATTTTAACAAACCTGCTGTCAGCAAAGAACATGAAGCTTTTGATTTAAAAAGGTAAACAACAACAAACGAAATTGAAACAATTTTTGCTATAGTTATACTTAGTAATTAGAGCTGTGAAAATTTGAAAATAATTTTGGTTCTTATAAGAACCAGGCTAGATTAATCGGTGACTGAGTAATTGGTATCAGTCCATTTTACATGGTTGATTAATCGGTATAATTGTTTCTATCGTTGTAATAGTTAACCATTGCTAACTTTTTATAGCATATAAATTCTCAATATTCTCATATATAAACTGATTTTATTAAGGTTTGATTTATCGCCACCGATAAATCGATATCGATCGACTTTGTATGGCTGATTCAAGTCAGTCTGTTATCAGATCCTTGAGAATTTATATCTTACTTAGATTTTAGCAATTGCCGATCACTAGAGCTGAACAATTGGCCAAAACAATTAACATCAGCTAATCGGTGAAATAGCGGATAATTACGCCTGTTACCAATTAATTACCTGCCGGCCACCGATTAATCCATGCATCCCTAATTTATATAAATCTAATTACATTTAAATATTTATATACCTAATATCTAAATATCCTCCATACCTCTTTAATTTTTTTGACTAATTCCAATTTTTTGAACCTTTTAAAATCTAACTGAATTCTTATGAGTTCATTTAAATATTGTATTAATTTAGTTGAGATTTTCCGAACTGCATGAAGTTGATATCAATTTTTACAAACGTCATTTCGTTTTAATAGATGACTTGGGTTTTTTATGAGTAAACATTAATTTCTTTTAAATTGTGCAAAAATTATTTGATTCTCAATAAAAAGATTAATTAACTTGAATTTAAATAAAATTATTAAGCTTTACATAAACATTCGTATACGGATTAATTTGAGTTTTTATTACGTTCTTAAAATTAATTGTGATGCTACTCCGTAGCTTTCTGTAGGATAAATATTGATTGATAGATTTCAAGTTTATATGAATTTTTTTCGATATGCAAACTGAGACCGCCTAACTAAAATTGAACTGAAACTGTCTGCTCTAAAATGATGTAAATTTACACCAATTTTTACAAAAATACTTTAAACTACGACTTTACAACAGGCAGCAGATGATTTAGTGAGTAACACACTTCAGGTGCGAGTACGTCACTGACTATGCAACCAGCGGATACAGTAACTAACGTCACGCATCAGTAACTGACCGGTAACCGGTAACCGGTAACCGGTAACCATTCAACTTAAGGTTTTCATTAAGTAACAGAATAAGTCACCACAAAGCCGGTAACCAATTTCACGTTTCAGTATAAGTAGCCTAATTAAGGAACCGGTAACCAACATCTCGCTGGTCATTTCAATTGACCTATTAAATGAAAGCATTTGACATGCAGACAAAATCGTGGAAAAACGTTTTGAGGAAAAAGTCTAGTATAGGCTCTCGTACAAGTTTTACAGGAGTCAAAGAAAGATCATTGTGTGACTTAACCGATGCTGTTCACGCTGCACAATTTAGTCTGTAACCTCGTATAACGAGTATACATTGCGTGACAAAGCAAATGTCTGAAGTAGGATATTTAACACGACATTTGCTCAAAAATAAAACCTGAAACTTAAGCTCGGACTCATGAGAATTTAAGAATGCTGATGTTCGTGCCAAACGTTTGGGTTCGTGTACAACTCAACCCTGAGCAGTTTATAATAATAACTTACATGATTGCAGGAAAATCGGTTTTCTTCTGATCAGACGCATTCTCAGTCAAGGAGATATTTTATCATCTAAGAAAAGCCAAGTAATAAATGACTTAATTAATAAGGAAAAAATGACTTGTGAACTGTGTGAAGGCGGCGTAAGGCTTCTTCAATCTTTGCTATACAACGAATTAGGCGAGGATATCATCAGTGTCGTTGCAGTGGGAGTTTGCATAGAAGTGAGTACGTCAAAGCGTGCATTCGGTAGCAAAATCATAATTAAACGATGATCCATAAGCAACTTCTAAATTAGACGGGTTAAAGAGATTTATTAAAAAAAACACTGTTACAAAAACTTATTTCAATGAGAAAATCTACATAACCTTATGTATGTCTAATTGTCTATACAGAAATATGAAATTTTGTTGAAATATTCTTTGATCACAAACCTTTAAAAATTACCAAAAATCTTCTTGCAGTTTAAAATCGAAGATGAGAATGTTTGTAAACTTGCAGTGAAAGAATTCAAAGACGAAGCTTTTTATATATTTTTTAATCTAAAACCGGATGAGGTAACACCAAACTGTATTACAATTACAATATAATCTATAGACCTATGGTTAATTCAAAAATATGCCTAAAAAATGCAGCAATTAAAATAGATTATTCATTTGAATTAAATGGTTTTAGCTTTGTTACTGGCTGCTCAGTGACAAATGTGCCAAACCTGAAAGTTTTGAACCAGAATGGAATTTAACGTTGCCAAGTACTTCAGTGCCAACATATCAGCCACCTAAAGTACCCAGTGATGGAGCGCCTACTTCGAAGTTTCTATTTTTCAGCGATGTTCACATGGATGTGAGATACAAACCGGGAGCAAGTGCTGTGTGTGGAGAACCTTTGTGTTGTCGAGACAACAACCCAACACCAAGTGACGGTTTGGAAAAACAATCTTTTTCCAATTCTGTATAAATTCTTGATTCTCACTTTTAAAGATTATATTCTTGTAGCTTCCGAAGGTGCTGGAAAGTGGGGAGATTACAGAAATTGCGACATGCCTCAATGGACCGTTGAGGGAATGATGGAAGTAGCAAGCGCAGTTGATCTCGATTTTATTTTATTTACCGGTATATAGGTTACTTAAAATGCAATTCGTTTTTGTTATAGATGGAGAACGTATTTGCATAAAATCTACATTTGTTCGTATAAGATTTTTATCTTAAACGTTTTGTAAAGGTGATATTCCCGCTCACAATGTATGGAATCAGACGAAAGAGGACCAAATAGACAAAATTAATCGATGGACCACTCTATTAAAATCTTACTTTCCAAGTAATGGTTAAAATATTTTAGAACTGGCGCACCTTGAGACTTGAAAGCAATGCTTTTCTATATTTCTGTTAATACAAGACTGCAAGTTTTAATCATATAGACTACAATTATGCTGCATAAGTAGGCTGTACAGTAAATTAAGCACAGTTTTTTGCACTGTATTTCTTGCCATGTAAAACATCTAAAAGCACCAAGCGGTTGATTTTTAAAAGGCCGAGATAGAGAAATTGTTTGAATTCCTATCTTAGCATAAAAGTGCTTTCAGTCAAAATATTTTCCTTATTATGACGCCTATAACTCAAAGCAACAGAGTTTACTTCTCGTAAGATATCATGAAAATCGTTTTTTATCAATTGAATTATACAGCATGTGACTTTTAATCAAATTCTGTATTTACAGTATTACATTGACATTACAAAAGAATTGATACAAAACAAAAACAAACAAAAAAATTTCACTGACGTTCTCCCAGACACGATTTTTTCTGCGATATATCAGATACGCCAGTTTATGCTGCTCTTGGAAACCACGAAAGTGCTCCAGTGAATTCCTATCCTCCGAGTTCTATTAATCATGAACCTGGTGCAAATATCAGCTGGCTCTATGACGCAGTCTACGATAGCTGGTCAAACTGGATACCGGAAAATGATTTGGCTACGGTGAAGCAAGGTTAGAATGAATTTTCATTGCAGCTTTTTGTTTAAAGTGACGAGCAAGTACTAAAATAAGTTGACCTTCAATCAAAAAATAGTTGTCATTAAGCACACCAATTGTTGCCGAAAATGTATTTCAAATTATGATGAAGCCCGGTTTGGTGGCAATTTTACCGTCACTATGTGAAATCAATCCAGTTAAAACCAGTAGGCCTATAGTTTAAATTGACATTTTGCTTTTTCTATTTTCCTAAACTAACCTTATTGCATATCTTTAACAATCGGTTGCGTGATCTAGTCCGACTGGGAAACGATCACTTAGATAAATTATACTTCTTTCTTGTTATTTACACAAAATATTTTCTTCATACTGTGCCTGATTCGGGCACAGCATCCTGCTCAAAAATAAGCATCGTGATTTAATATTTTCTACCACTTGCGTCATAGCCTACTTGGCGCATATTTTGGCAATAGTTACTAAATGATAAACTATTATTGGTGATTTCATTCTTCGGCAAATGTTTACTGTCATTGACAATTGCTTTAATTTAAAGTCAACTTCTTCTTGCACTTGGACCTCATTTCAATGATAAATATATCTCATGAATAATTTATAATCACGTTATTTTCGAAAATCTAGTTTCAGTCACCAAGATAGAACTTTTAACATAGCCGAATAAGCAGGAATTCTTTCAGCTAATTTTTTAAATTTTAGGTGGCTTCTATTCCACGCTTATTCGACCTGGTTTGCGAGTTGTGTCTCTCAATTCAAATTACTGTAGTGATGACTCCTGGTGGCTTCTGGTCGGAGACAACTCGGTTGATCCTCAGGATCAGTTAGCTTGGTTCGCAAAAGTTATGCAAAAGGTTCGAAAACGTTCACGTCGAAAGCAGAATTAAACTGCCACAACCATTTATTTTGCGTTTTTACCTGTATACGTCTGTCTTACTGTTACCTTGCATTTTAATAGGCAGAAGACGAAAAAGAGAAGGTGTTCATAATTACACATCGTCCAACGGATGGTTGCATGAAATCTTGGAGTTACAATTATTACGCTATTGTTAATAGATACCAACAATCCATTATTTCTCAGTTTTTTGGTCACGCGCATTCAGTAAGTTATACTGTGTCAATTGTAAGCTCTAACTTGGGTAACCAAAGACCAATATGGTCCTATTTTTTCGCTGGACCAGAATGATATGAAATTTGCACAAAATCTTACACAATCCAGTCCAATCACACATTCCAAAACCATTTGCTCTTATTTTTCATGTAATAGTCCTATGTCTCCGCTGCTAAAACCTTAGCTTACAGCTGTATTCCCAATAACTTGCCCAGCGCCGTGTTCTCACGCTGTGGCGATTTCATTTAACAAAAGTAAAGTTCATAACCTTGGCAGTTAAGTAATTTATAAAAAGTTTGCATCTGGTGGGCTAGCGTAGGTTGTGCTTTTCGCATTGTTATAACTTAATTCAAATGATTTATTGTAGCGTCGCAGCCCTCGGTTCATTTTGGGTTAGGCGTTAATGGTAATTGGCCTACTTCAAACTTAATTAATGGAATATTTCTGTGCAGAAATGAAGGCACCGTCAATGGCGTGTGAAAAGTTTTTTCCTGTCCAATAAAAATGCAGGAGACATATCAATTAATCTTAGGGGGTAGGTGGGCATGGTCCCCTGGACAGTTTTGAATTTACAAGGTCTAGAATGGCGTATTTCTTTCAAAAAAGCAAATTATCTGCTGGTGATTAATTTGCTAAAATTTGTAATCTCTTAGCATCGTTTCCTGCACAAATTGCCTAAATCTCTTTCAGTGCCATAGCATATATGTCACATTTATGACATTTGATATCTTCAAATATGTGACAGTCATTTGAAATATATGACAGTTGAACGGTTGTTCGCTCTTCCAATGGTCCCTTCTGTATAAATATGCTAGTGTTAGCAAGATTTTCTTAAGTCATCGACATGTGTGTTGCGCCGCCGGTTTTCAATTAGTTTTAGGTAAATAGAAACACATTTTCCAGTGCAGTTAGAAATCATTAAAACGCAATGCAATTAGTTGGAAAAATGAAGGTTTAATTAAAGCAAAACTTTAAATTTGGTGAATATTTTTTTGGCATTGTACATTAGTAGATTTTTGCTTATTTGTGGTATAGAGTGGCTGGTTAAAAAAGGTGGTGGGGCCCGGACCCTTCCCTAAGTCCGGCCCTGCGTTGTTGTGTTGTTTGGATAACTAGGTTTAGTTTTGCTTTTGCATCCCGTTCAAAAACATTTGTTCATTATAAAGAAATTAAAAAAATATATTTCGTTGAACTACCTGTTGTTTATTTAATACTAGGTAAATTAATTCAACGTGTAGTATAATGCGAAAAGTTTTTTTTTTATAAAAGTATACCATTTTAAAGTCAAAAAGTGGTTGTACTAGTTATAGATTATTAATTGAAACTACGTCTATAAAAATAGTCGGATAAAACGAAGACGTTTTTACTGCTGCAGGATGAGTTAAAAATGTTTTATGATGAAAATGACCCATCCCATTTAAGCGTAGTGGGTTTCATTGGACCAGGATTTACTACCTATTCGTACAAAAACTCTGGATACAGAATATATACGATGGATGGTGATTACCAAGGGACCACAAATATATTGCTTGACGCAGAAACTTACTTTTTAAATATTACAGGTAAGCTGTTGGTAGCCTATAAAACAGGTCGCTTGCAGTTATGAAGTTTTATCCCTTTCTAAACATTGTTAACAAAAATATAAAACACCATTAAATTTTTGTCAACGTTCAAATTAAGACAGCATTGAACACAGGCTAGATAGCCCAAATGCAGAAACGATCCGAATTCAGAATTGCTAGAGTTGGAATTTGTACTGTACTGTAAAGATTCCTATAACTCTTAAATTTGTATTTACAACTGCTGTTTAAATAGATGCCAACTTGAATGGAAATTCCAAATGGCAATTGGAATACACGTTTTCTAAAGACTATGGAATGAAAAATCTTTCCCCATCTGAATTTGAATATCTACTTGAAAGGTCAACATTAATTAGCCTACTAATAGCCCCAGTTCAAAATGTTTGTAATGTTAAGTCATGACACACTTTTATTTTCTAGATTTACAAGTGATGACAAACTAGCTCAGCAGTATTATGATCATATTACCAAGGATTTGGATATGTCCGATTGCGATGAAGGTTGCAGACAAAACCAGCTGTGCAATATTAAACAATGTCGGGCCGGCGACAACAGTTTTTGCACAAGTTAGCCAAGCTTGTGAAACCAAAGTAATTTGTTTACACAATTCATTCCAAAATAATCAATGCATGTGTAGCTAATATGAAACCCTAAGATAATTCCAGTTCTTTACATGTAAGTTGCTGTAATAAACTGTAAGTTGCTATTTAATTTTACTTTTATAATTGGTTTTTGACTATATGACTACTAATTTTGACTACAAGTACATCAGCTACAAAAAAAAATTCTAAATGAAATTTTAAAATAACTGTGTATACTACAACTTGCAAATCACAATATTGTTTAGAATTGTTGGTTGTAATACGAAACTAAATGCATTACCAGTATAATATGGACAAATCTCTGCATTTATCCTGCACATTACACCAAGCTGACTTGATTTCACTCACATTTTTCTTTCCGAATCTTTATTAATGATATAATTCAATTTGAAAAAATAAAACAAAAACTCAATGATGCTGTGTTTCAGAGCCATTGTAGCGTTTTATTCCAAGCAATCCAAGAAAAAGGGCAAAGCCAGGAATCATACCTCTAGTAAACACCTGTAACAAAAAATACATTTAAGCAAAGAGAATTGTATCACGATAGTATATAGTTACGAAAGGTGAGCAAACTGAATCTCGCCGACATGTTTTTGTGGCTCTTCTAGCTGAATAGTAATATCCCAAATTGACAACTAATTATATAATATTATATCATATTATAATAACCAAATTGACAAACACTACTGATTTTGCGGCTCAAACACAATCGCATGTTGAAATCACACAATTTTTTTCAAAACTACAAGGAATAAATAGATAAAGGTAATTAAGCAGGTAACTCTTAACAAAAAGCAAGTTTACAAAAAATATGCATTATGGTACTATTTAAACAATCACTGGCTTTGCTACTAGGTAAATAAAGACTAATTAAATAACTTGTAATGGTAAAAAAGACTACAAAGTATCTTGAAGATATTTTGATCTTGAAAAAAAAACAAACCTTGTTTCTTAAATTTTTCTGCTTTGCAAATTAATTCAATACACCAAGTAGAATAGATTAAAAATTCCTGATATGCAGATTCCTAACACACCATGGGCTTTAACTTGATAAGACACCTTGGGCATATGTCTGAATATTTTAATATGCCATCATCTTGTAGCTGTCAGTAAGTACAGTAAATACTCGTTTCTCTAACAACATCTTTCCTGTACAATGTGCAGTATTCATCCACTCACTTTGCGAAACCATTTTTTTCAACTGATAAATTAGGCTTTTATAGTTACAACTGCTCATACCTTGTGTTGTAATAAAATTTACCAGCTAGTCTACAAAGGTGCACTCTGTTGGTCTTATATACTTTCCTGATAAATCAGCAGTAAAAATTAATAGACTGGGTGCTTGGATAAACAGCCAAAAACTAAAGTAAAAATGGAACCAAATCTGGAATTGAACATATGCAGGCATTGAAAGAATTTGTGTCTATTTAGGGTATTAATGTACGCCTACTAACACCTCGCTTTGTAAAAATCTTGTTTTGATTAAAATCCTACTTCAACTATTTTCCATAGTGTTTAGGATCACATTGACATCAATATAAAATGTAAAAACCATACTTTCTATGCAAATAAAGCTTCATAATATGACCACTTCCTTTGTTCACACACTTTTGGAATGGAACAATAAGACGAACAACAAAATATGAATAAGTAATAACAAATTCTTAAGTGCAGACAACATTGTATATAGTAACTGAACCTGCATCGATCATATTTTATATATACTTTATAACGCTATGATAAGATACAAATCACAAGAAACATATACAGCTGCTGCAAAATGACATAGGACCTGATATATTTTTACATTAAAAACACAACTTCAGTCTAAACTACGGATTTTTATTGAAACAAACAACAAACGTTACTATTTGGCCACATTTTCTTTGTTTTTATAACAATTTGCAGATGTTTTGGAAAAGAGGCACTCAGATTTCTAAAATAATCCAGTTTCTTTCCTGGCACCATAATTTTGTAAGCTATGTTTTGAGGGTGTCATAGTTGGGTGTCAACCTTTGAGACATGTCGTTTTTCATTCTGCGCCAACAATTTTCTATTGGGTTTAAATCTGTGTGGTCACCAGGCTATTTTAGCAGTGTAATGTGGTGTTCTAAGTCATTCTGCGGCAGCTGTACATACAGCATGCCACCTACCTTAACAAAAGAGGAGTAGTGCTTTGGAATTGAGTAAATCCATACTTCGTTTCTAAGCCATGGGTCATGAAGATTTTTTGCATTAAGCTTCTTTTGTGTTTCTTCAAAAGGAGTGCCTTCTATTTTCCATGTGCTGCATTTTTACAATAAAACACATTTATTGCATTAAACATAAACATTATAACATACTGCTCAGTACTTTTAATCTCATCTCCTTTCTGCAATAAATTGATTTATTATTATATACCTATATTTTATATATAAAACTAGTATGTATGGCAAAGTATCGAAATATTTGTCCTCAAGACTGAGAAGAGTTTTTGCATGAGGTAAACTTAGTGCTGACTCCTCAACGTTTGGGCTCAAACTTATCAAGCTTGTCTGTGTGCATGGATATATACACTTTTTTGATTTTTACACAGTTCCCTAAACTTGGCATTGATAACCAGAACCACCAAAGCAAAACTCATTAAAGCTTTTGGCATTACAATTATAGTGTAGTGCCACTGAAAATCAAGCTTGGATTGCTTAGTTGTTACAAATTCTGACCTTTACCACCACAATATACCGGGAGTGATTTTAATGGTTATCAACTGCTTGTTACAAGATAAGCAAAGCCTAGACAATTGTTTGCCTGATTTAAAATCTACAGTCTAAAATTTTTTGTATGATGTTATTCAAGTTATGCAACAGTACAAAACAGTATTTACAAAATGGATATACAACTACAATTGGTGACATGAAAACTTACACAACAGTTGTGTGCAAAAATTTGTATCAAAGTCTTACAGTAGACATCTGTTAGGGGAAGGCAATTATAAAAATAGTTCACATGTTTTTGTTATCAAAGCAGCAATGCCATGGTCAGATATTATTTTTCCCTTGCAAATAAGCAGTACCTTAATCTGGTTTGCTGGCTTTCAGTCGAAGTTGTTTAATTAGAAAGTTCTGGTGTTCAACATTTAAACAGAGCTAAACTTTTTGAATAAAGTTGTCTAAGTAGAATTTGAAACTTAAATCTTAAAATTTGTAAAAAGAAATGTGTCTAGGAACTATATGAATAGTGGTCAATCATTCAAATTTAAGACTGTTAAGTGTGGAGAGTAGCAACATACTACTAATTATAGTATAAAGACAATTATTACCAACGATTTGAAGACATCTAAGATAAAAACACAGGCCATTTTCTCCTCTTCAGATGTTTCAGCTAGCATAAAATACATCAGTGGCAATAAACAAATCTCATGTTTAATTTGTGTCAATAGTGAAAGAACGTTACAAAGTAGGAGACGTTACTTAAACAAACCTTACTCTGCTTGCTGTCTCATACCCACATGAAGCATTACAATCCATAAAAATCTAAACTTCCTAGCCATGCATTAATAAAAATTGGGTGCTTCTAAAATATGCCCATGCACTACGATAAAACTGTTGTAAGTATTTAATGATTATTTTAAATTTGCATTTTACAGGATGAAAAAATTCAAAACAAAAGGTGATGTTCAATGTGGAGCAAATAAGTAAAATCATAAAAGTTACGTTTATCAGTGTTTATATATCCTGCTCAATCTATTACGTTAACTTATGAAGCAGATAAGCACAGCATGGGACGCAGACCGCCACATTCTCTCTTGAGACCAATTATGTTCAGTTACGGGGTGTCACAACTTTACACAAAAGTCAATTCAAGAAAAAGGTGGAAGGCTGACATGGGACCATGACTACATCATCACTTTCCTCCATCCTTGCTGGTTCCGGACATGTCTAATTCTTGCAACACATCCTTTGGGCAAAATCGACACCAGACTTTACATATATATATACAGTCGAAATCAGTTAATCGCATATCGGTTAAAGGCATTAATCGCTTTATAGCATAGCATTGCATAATCCCAAACCATTCCCATTCACTTGTGAAGAAAATTCAACGGTTGATCGCATAACGGTTAATCGTATAAATCGGTTAATCGAATAGGAATTCTTGATTGATTTGTAGACTTGTATCACTTAACCGCATATTTCCTTTGATGAAGTGTTAAGTTGCTTGAGATTATCCTCACCAATAAACAAAAATCATCGCTAGATCTCCCATAACCCGCAGCGATTAAATACACGACAAGACACTGAAGACAGCAGTTGTGAATTAAAGACAGCTGTGATTAAATTCACCGCAAGGCTGAAGGCTATAGAGACAGTAGCACGTAAATGATTTGAACAATAAAGTAAAACTTCACGAAAAAAGGCCTTCTCCACAGTGATTATGAACCACAAAACTACGTTTCATTTAAGGATTGTTACGGATGGTTACATCACAATAGAACAACAAGACTAATTTTTATTTAAGGACTGTTATGTCGCAAAGCGCAACCGCAACCTTCCGTTTTTGTTTCGTGTTTTTTTTTGTGTCGAAATCGAAAAGAAGGAAGCCCACTTGTTGCGTCATAATGCATTGTGTCATTCCAAAAATCGGCGGAGGAGCAAGAATGCGTGCGCCGGTGTTTAAAAGAGAATAGCGGAGAAAATGTAGGTAAAAAACGCATACATCGGTTAGTCGCATACATCGGTTAATCGCATAAAAAAGCTTGGCAAATTGACTATGCGATTAACCGATTTCGACTGTATATATATACAGGTTGCTTAGGATATGTTGTTGCAATGTAGTGCATCAGTTTTCATTGTTAATGTGTTGCCTATCAATACTTACAGTATCCTTTTGTCTTAGAATATTTATCTTGTTTAATGGGATTCCGGTATAGAGTTTTTACCTGTGCGGTTTTACGTAACTATTCATGTGCACATAAATATCTTTCATGCGACTTCTGATAATATAAGCTTATTGCTATAACATTGTTATGTTACAGTAGAATTTGCCAAAGTTGCCATCTCAATGGGAATAGAAAAACTGGCGACTTAGGCAAATAATACATGCATTTGCACATGATTACACAAACTTGAGAACCCTCTACTCCTGCGAAAGCTGAACAAAAAGACAGCAGCGTTTGAGTTGCTGCACAATAATGTAATTTTCAGTTAAATTTTCAATATGGAATGTTGTCCAGAAGTAAGGTGATTTTTCTGTTACTCTTTGCGTTGCAATGGCAGAAATAGTTTTAACTGACAAAATAATACGTCCATAAACAGACAAATGCACATTGTGATGCATAATGGGGTTATGTTACATCACGTTATGTTATGTTCATAATTAGCAAAATGGCTGCGAGTTAGGCAAATGGACGAGCTATACGAATAGATAAGACGGATACACTATGCACGTAGTGCACATAAGCATTTTTAGTAGGGCCGTAAAAATCGTCCTTAAAGTATTATTCAATTTCTATTACAATACCTTTAGCTGTACATTTTTTTCATAAAAACTTTTATTCAATAATGAAGTGAACTTAATTACAAGACAAGCCAGTCATTTCAATTGATAAAAAATAACTTGAAATATGTCATTAAGTAAACAATAACATCATGTCTTACTTAATTTGTCTAAGGAAGTTAGTAGTACGGAAAAGTTTGTAAAAAAATCACTAAAATTCAGTTCCACAACACAAGCTTGGCTCGAAAAGGGTCTTTTTACGTTACTTGTTTGACCAGTCTACAACGAGTTTAGCATCATACTTTTCGCTCCCCACAGTCAACGCCAAAAACTAAACAATAATTAAATAAATCATCTACAAGCAGATATGCTTACCTCCAGTGGGGTTTATATTTTTTTGGTATATCTTCCCACTTCACTCCCATTTTTTATATAATGTCTGTATACAACCTGTAAAACAGTAAAATATAGTTGTTTGTCTTTACTGTAGGCTGGTTTAATCCAAAAACAGAATTAAGGAATGCAGTCAGTTCATTAAATAATTGATTAGTTTGCTATCAGTATAGCCAAAACAACAAATTGTCACCTGGCCTTAGACCATAGTGGAAAGTGTGGCAGCTGCATGCACAAGATTAATCAACGTGCAAGCCAATTTTTATCTTAATGCCGATTTATAATGATAATAAACGAAAGTTGGTTGTTTAAACGCCAGTTTAAAATAAACATACAAAGAATTAAGGTTTTGGTGCACGAGATCACGACAAAAGTTGTGTCTTTGTACGCACCATTTGTTTTCAAAAACTGCCATACATCCCAGTTTGGGCATTAGGCCTATAGATGCTAACAATTACTATCGGCGGTAGTAGCTCATCTTGGGACGAGGATGAGACTTGTACTGTCTTAAAATAAAACTAAGTAAATTTCCCTAAAGTATTCCTGCAAATTGAATAGCCTAGTCAACTGCTTGTTCTTGTCAACAAGATTAGGATATTTGCTTCTAATCTTTCACCAACATATTAGGGGTCTACTGCAGAAGTGCACAACTAAATGACGTCACAACTTGCAAATTTGAGCAGCTGGAGTTTAGTATACAAATGCATTCTCTGGTTGTGTACTAGACCCATACAGTCATATTAAGCTATATGTCAAATTGTCAATTGCAACTCATCGCTGCATGCGGTGATGAGCAGTATGGTTAACGTTTTACTTGAGAGTTTGAAATGTTGAATTTCACATCAGTTTTACCACGTAAGTCCAAAATAAGTCAGCAGATGGTCTCTAAACACTTCATCCAGGTATAAAAATAAAGACAGAATGAGCTGATCAGGGTGTCAGAATATTTCCAATCAAATCTTTCCAACACTAACAAATTCTCACCTTAGCGTCAAATGGATAAAGGTTTTTATACACCATTTAGAAGGCGAAGGTGAAAATGGTTATGCTCGAGTGATTTTGAACCTACAGTTTAGTACAGCATAGACCTGCAAGTTTGGTAAAGCCTTTTCCCACTATGATAAAGAAAGAAACTCCTTTTTCGCTTTCTTAATTGTATGTAAACGGCCCGACTCTACTGCCCAGTGCAATTATATACGTCCCATATAACTTATAAGATGTCTGTCCACGATGTCGTTTCGGGAAAATCCCTTTTATAGAAATGTTTTTCAACAAATCCAAATGACTTATTCCATAGCTAATACATCACCCAATTCGTCAAGGATTAGCCCATAGGAAAGGGAAACTTTCGATTAAATATAAAAAAATGGTGCTGAAGCATGTGGTCGCAAACACATCAGCAACGATGATGAATACCACAAATAAAAAAGGCAAATGTAACAATGTCTGGTTCAGGTTGCAATCATTTTCCAATAATATTTCTTTAATAATCCAGTAATATATTATTGTTGTTTCATGTTATTTTGAATGCTGCGACTTTACCTACAAACCGAACCCCAGTGAACTCAGTTATACTATAAATTAAAGATTGTATCCTTTTTCTGTGTTTTCTAATTTAGAATGCTTTTGGAAATAGGCCTACTCTGTGTCTATTCCGAACTTTTCACGATCCTTTTCTTTTTTTGCGATATTTATATTAAGCGTGCCTTGACGCCGTTGAGAGCGCTTAATAAACAAAAACACAATAATCCAGTAATTTATTATTTCCAGTAATAAGATCAACTGCTAAAACAAAGATGTTTGGGGTACGTGAGCGATCCGTCCAGAGCTACCCAAGATACAGTACTTATAGGGGCATGACGGAAGAGTAATCAATTTAAGTGATTATTTATTAATTTAGTTTTGGTGTTGTGTAACTTTCTAACAGAGAGTCAGTGAAGATGTCGGTTCTTTACCACAAGGTTTGTCTATATAAAAAAGTCTTGCATATTGTAAAAGAACTGATAGCTAATATAGCCCTACTAACTCTCGAGCTCTGCTATGTTGTACAGTACATTACGGTACGTTGGGTCTACTTGTCAGTGAATAGCAATAAACTTTGCAGCGGCTGTTGAGTGAAGTTTTTCACGTCACTAGTTGACACTATCACATTTGCAATTAAGGAGAAACAAATCTCTTAGCATCTACATTTGTCTTGTCCCATTTCGTTTCATTCCAATTTCAGATATTGACTTGAGCACTATAACAAAATTCAGATTTAGAGAATATATGTGCTAACTTAAGCCTGGCAAGCACACAACTTCTGTATAGTCAGATGGAGTCTAGTATAGGGTTGCCATACGCCAGGATTCGGATTTTCCCTGACATGTCAGGGAATTTAGTGCTTGAATATGAGTCGGGGAGAAATGCTAAAATGTACTTAAAATCCGTGATTTTTTAAAATTGTATTTTAGTCTAAATTTTTCTAGGTTGCAACCTTTTTTCAAACTTTTTTTAGGTCGCGAACATTGTCAGCTCGTAAGAATTTTAATAAAGAGATAATATGACCATTGAGAGAATGAAAGTAATTTTAACACTTCAGTACAAAGCATGTCTTGTTGAGAATTTTATGTGTTTTTGAAGTCAAACAAGAGCTTGTTCAAAAAAAAATCAGATCTTCGGAAAAGTACGATTGGTATGAGGGAGAGTAGAGTATTATTCATAAACTGTTATACGTTCATTATTTAATTAATTTGGAGTGTATTTTGAAAAAAATTTGTGCTAATTTTCGTTTTCACAAATGTTCCTGTATAGAAGAAAACTTGCATTCGTGTATTGCAATGCAACATTTCTTTGCTGTTTTTGTATTGTTTTGTGTTTATCCTTCTTTCACAAAAAAGCAATGGCGGCAATGTACTTTGGAAATATTCCAAAGTTGGTCAATGCAACTGAGGTAAATTTGTCAGGGATTGTGCATTATCAAATATGGTAACCCTAGTCTAGTGTCAAATTAAGACAGTGACTTTATTGCACTAAATTCGATCTAAAAGATTCAGATGCCAGCATCACACCTCATAAAACGAAGCCAGCAAACCATCTTTCTCACTACTCTTAGTTCACCATAACATAACTAACTATGCTGCTCGCCTAGTTAAGAACCTCTTTAGTTGTAAGAACCCTTTCGATTAAATCTTGGTTAAAACTCGCAATTCCTGAAATAAAAGTAGGCCTGCAATATGAGTTTTGTATTGTGTGTTTGAGTTTTCGTTGTTTGTGACCAAGACATCAGCTTCAACAACGCGATTCAATAAAGACTTTAGTAATAATGTTGGTTCAAGTTGTTTCTGACAAACACCTGTAGGGAGGTAGTTAAAAATCGGTTTGGTCCAAAAATCAGCAATCAAGATTCATCACTGAGATGCCGATTTCGAATCGGGAAAATTAGCGAAAATTTCAATGCAGCAAATGCGGCGAACTCGTAAGGAAGAAATGCACTGCAGTTCGCTTTGAAATAATGTTCCAAAATCTGAAATCAAAATACAACGTAAAAATGCAATTTTCGAAATGATCACTTATTCGTTACAGTTTTACGAAAAAGGATTCCGAAAAAAGACCTTAACTCACTGAAATTAGCTCTGGAACAACTTCAGTTTTCAAATCACCGTGTACCTTTGCAGACAAAAGAAGGCAAACGGCTGCCAAGTGATGGCGATTGGCTTTATTAATTGCACAGCTAAAAACGAGTCGTTCAAAATAGTATTTTGCGTACGTTAATACCGCAGGTTGTAAACCAAATGCTTTTACGGAACGCATCATCTGTTTTTCCAATGAACGAAGTTTTGATAATGTTAAACACACCTGCAAAAACACTTTATGTATATTCCAGATTTTGCGCTCTGTACGTTATACAGTAGGGGTATGTGCAAAACGTACCTGCGGGTAACATTTCTTGAACTTAAGATTTAAGTCCCGTTTAAGCTCACTTGGTTTTGTGTAGTCTACAATGCTAACCTGAAATGCAAAATAGGAGATAAACTAAGCTATTGAAAAGGTGCAAAGAGAATACAATGTCACAATAAAAATAATTCATAAAAAGTTTCGAAACCAAACAAAATTCTTGGACAAGCCTCACACCACAGATCACCATTCATTCCAACTCTCAAACTTGTTCAAATTACTAAACTTTGTAACAACAAAAACCTTTCCTCGACTACCAATCATATGATATCTTTATTAAAACAGTAAAAGCTATTTGGCATTCAAAATAATAATTACACCAAATGCATATCATACTTACGATGTAACTATTAAATCTTAATACTCGTCTGTGTTTTCCACAAGTCCATTGTGGACTATTCAAATTAACTGGAGCTGTAAAAACAAAATTTACAAAGTTAATAAACCATAAATAACTATAATAACCTTATAATTAATAATAGGATGCAAAAATTGTGAGTTTACTAACCTAAATCATTAAAACTTGGATGAAGTAAAGCGTTGTATGACACCTAAATAAAAAGTATATGATCAAGCAAAGCTTTTTGTACTTGTCCATTATAAAAAGCAGCAAACACAAAATTTTCTTTAAAAGACTAATTTCTAATCACTTCTAATGATACCTCTTCCTTAGAGTGTCCAACAACCTGAGTAGGCTCAGGTAAAGTTAAGTTTTCCAGCTGTTCTAGTCTTGTATGTGACAGCAAAGGCCCTTTTGAAGGAGACCCTTGACTAAAAACAAAATGTACCAAACTTTATGAAAACCTGAAGCCAAGTCTGACAACGACAAAATATATATTTGCTCTTCTCATGACCAACCTTTTACTTTTGTTTCCATCTTTTACATACGGTATAACTGAGAAGACAGCCAGAAGTGTATGATGAGAAGGTTCAACAAGAAAGGCTCTTAAAAAGATCTTGAACATTCACTAACATCTACTAATTGCATGGGTAAAAAACAAGAAGTCTTTGACAAAACCAACTACAGAACCCAAGTAACAGAAAACATATGTAGTGTATTAGCTAATTAGCAGATACTTTGGTCGATACTACAATATAATTAATGCACTAAAAACAAATGCAGTAAAGGTCGCTGCGGCTCACTGTCATAAGAAAATTCTTAGATTTCAATTACCTGCTTTTACGCAAAGATTTGTTGGTGATATATTTAATCTTTTCAACTCGATTTCTTAGTTGACTTCTTCTAACACAATAAAGTGCTTGCACAGGAGGCAGTATAGTCTCAGCAATACTTGACAAACTGGATCTCCCTGCAATTTGCATAGAGAATGTAATTTTAGGCCGGTGCATCTAAAAGCAGTAAAGAAAGAAATTTTTTACTCTGAACAAAGAAATAAATTTTATGTTTAAAAGTTTTAAGTGATGTAAATGTATCAAAAATGATAATGATATATATATACCATTACTACATTTTTGAACAGGTAAAGCATCCAAGTTTTCAGTCAATAAAACTTTACTTTATTTAGGTATAATGCTATCGTTGGAAATATGAATGGTAAGCTGATGTTTATGCTATAATAACCATAAAGTCTGCATGAGAAAATAAACATCAAAAATTTACAATACCTACTTATAAGGCAATTAGTATTCTCTGAAGTTTTGTCAATTGTGGATAGAGAACGTTTATAAAGGACACGAGACTGTGGTAAACTACAAGTTTCAAAATTAAATTTTCATGAGACATAGCAAGTAAACACACAAAATACAGCAAAAAAGTTGAAAACTATCATACAACCATTTTAACTAAAAGATATTTTTCGGCTCAGCAAAGTTTCTTAGCTTGTAATATGACCTGGGGTCCATATTTCCAATCTCTTCAGAATCATGGTGGTTATTTTTATTGTCACAAACAGATGCATTTCCTGAAGTTCCTACAAGTGAGTATATTTTATAAAATGATGTTGCGAAGGAGTTCTGCAAGACCAAAACCATCTAATAAATAGATCAGGTTTACCACAAACACACTTCACAAGCATTGGAAATTCTCAACCAAATGACTGAAACAACGTGGAGGTGGATGAATTTGTTTTCAAATTCGGTCGAAAACCAATCATTTTTAATTAGCACCAAACAAGTACCAATCATCATTTCCTGTTTCGGAAAATTTCATTTCGGACAGAATATAAAAACACAATCGGGACCCCCTCTATCGAGTACGACGACCACACTTGCGAGGGACACACAATTCAATTTAGCAAATGCCAAAATATTTACCACTGTGCATTTGTTCAGAAGAATATTCCTTAATCAACTCCTCAGCAGAATTCAAGTCCAAAGGTATATCTACAATTAATAGATAAACAAAACTCAGTTATGAAAGTATATATAAAAAAACAATAATATAAGATATTGTTTTTACTTTACTATTTCTCAGAATGTATACTTACATGATTTGACAATAATATTGGTACATGCTTATTATTACACAATCTATATAGTTATGTAGCATAGGCCCATATTATGACTGGCATTAAGCAGCACACTTTTTAACAAAATTTCAGGATGCACAACTTTAGCATTGCGATGGAGTAAACAAAACTTCGATAATGTTCAATGGTGTAGTTGCCAATGGTAATCTTTCTTCACAAGAGTCTACATCAAATCATACCAGTGATACCATACCATCAACTTCACCATAATTTTCTCTCAGTGATCTTATCACAAATTAATGGTTGACTCTTCACTTTTTTGCCAGTATCAAATAGGGAAACTGTTGTATTTTTAATGATACAGAAGACTGTAAAAGTTGGTCATCGCCAACATGTAAAATTGAAAACTAAATTTGAACCCACTCAACTCAGACACGTTGACTATTTGCTTGCGCAATGGGAAAATGCCAACAGAAAACGCTGATCGCTACCAGAGAGGCGTGTACACATTATTTCAAAACACAAGTGCCCGAGGGAGCAAACACATTACGGTTCTATAACACAAATCGTATCAGAAACATAAAGGCCATCTTTGGTTTACCTGTAGTTTTACCAGCAGTTGTGCTAAACACACTGAAAAAAATGTCAATTTCAAATGTCTCAGTTTTCAAAAATCTGAAGAGCAGCAGATGGTCTCTAAACACTTCATCCAGGTATAAAAAAAAAACAGAATGAGCTGATCAGGGTGTCAGAATATTTCCAAACAAATCTTTCCAACAATAACAAATTCTCACCTTAGTGTCAAATGGATAAAGGTTTTTACGCACCATTTAGAAGGCGAAGGTGAAAATGGTTATGCTCGAGTGATTTTGAACCTACCAACCAGCAAAGCAGCAGACAATTTTGTTTTTATGGTGGCAAATGTTTATCACCGATAAAACAAATCCTTTGCATTTGTGTCTTCAGCCATGCAAGGTGACCAGAAATCAAATTTCTTTGCAAATGACATAATATGTTCCAGTATTATATTTGCCACCTGATTTTTTGTTTCAGTTTTATATTTAATTTTGATAGATATTTTGTTACATCTATGACAAATGCCAAGTAATTTAACCAATCAACAATCAGCTTTACAGTTTTTTTCTTAAAACAATTGCTTTCAATTCTTAAACACCAGGGGCCACAAACAATGTTCTTCGTACGAGTACGAATATTTGTTATTCGTAAGCTTTTCGTGTTTGTAAATTCATTTGGCAAATGCTAATGTCACTTGTTACATTTGGACAGTTAAAAATAATTTGTTCATAATGTATCTAATGATAATAACTACTCCAGTGTAATTATATGAATAAAAATAGTTAGATTAAAACATTTCGGAACAAAAAATCATCCTATTGATTTTCGATACAAAAAAAAAATTTGTTTGCAATTGTGGCACCCATTAAGTTTAAGTTATGTACAAAATACGTCACAAACTATTGATTGGTTGATTTGAAATATAGCGAATAATGGTCATGACTCATTATTAATTAAGAACTGTTGGTTCCACAAGTGTTAAATCTACTCCCAAATTCTTTTTTGCTAAATCGCATACTTTGTATAGTTCGGGATTTCTTATATAAAATTCATTCGGTAATTCACAACATCTTCACTTTCTTCAACTTAGTACATTCTTTCCTCATTAATAAATATGTTTCGAAACGTCGCTATTGTGGCAGCTGTGTACCATTTTTTTAACAACACAAACATTTACCTCTAAATTTTCCAAAACGATTGTCTTGATCACTCATGAATTTTTATTGAGGAACATTTTTGACAAATTCACTAATATTCATATGAACAAAAATATCTGGTTCGAATCGTAGAATAAAATATTTTTCACACGACTAAAAAATATTCATACAAATTACTAAACATTTGTACAAAAGAAAAATTTTAGTATCACACATTAAAATCTCATAAATATGTCATAAATATGTATTTGTTAAACAATTTATTGATTGTTCTTTGCCTCATTTCAGAATCACTTTCTCATGAGCCTTAAAATGAAACAAAAAATCGGCTAGGCATAAAATACAAACCTTTTGTTTCATGGAAGACACCAAAAACAAATACTGGCACACTGATATGAGGTGAGTAGTTATACGTCCCAAATCAGGTGTACACAAATCTGTCCTAATAAAATGCACACAAGTCATTACAAAAAACAAACAAAAAATACTTTTCATGTCCTTTTGTTGACCTACCTTTCATCTAACCACACACTAAAGATAACTCAACTACTTGCAGTCTGACCTTCTTATCTGAACGTATTTTGTCAGGCTTTTGATTTAGGCCAATAACATGTTTTGCAGTCATTGGCTGTCTCAAATTGGTTGTGGCATGTTCCACGCTGGTAAATTCAAACCAGTTTTACGTCATTTGCTAATGGAGGGACTTGGTCTTTGGTCACATGTAAAACATTTTTGAACATTCCGCTAAATTAGAAGCAATAACGTGCACTTAGATTTGGTATGAATTTTTTGGTTTGTACATAAAAATAACACAGGTCTTGAGATGACTCTTCGGCCTTCGCACTTAAATTTTGGTTCTTCGCATGACTTAAGTTTTTTCCTTTTTTCTTTGATGTCTTTTAATATGTAAACCTTTGTATAATATATGTTAAATATGTTTCATAAAACAGTTTATTTCCACCCCATGTCCAGTGCAAAAACCTAAAAAAGTAGACTCAATAAAGAAGAAAATAGAATGGCACACATTGGACAAGGAAACGTTTTAGAATCTTTCCCAAACTAGGCTCGCCATTTTTTAGAAATGCAAAACCGGGGAAGCATATTCAATTTAATTTGTTTTAACTGTTTGTATACAATACTTTTGTGGAAATGCTCTAGGTAGATCATTCTAAACTCTCATTTTCTTTTGGGGACAATGCTAAAAATTACAAGTTAATTTAGTCACACGACTATTACCTCAAATTTTAGTTCAAAATATACCCGACTATGGGCAGATTAAAATGCTTGCAGCTGCAGTGCTGACTGACTGGGCTAGGCAAGCTAATTTTCTCAACTGATTAAATCTAGGCCATAGTGATGTAACAAGCACAGTGGAAATTGCAACTGACGGAAAGTAACCGCTAGAATATCCTAACAGATAATGCTAATTGTTCACGGATTCTCTCAGTTAAACCCCTTTGTAATATATTGCATTTAATGTAGACTATTGTAAATAGTTCTATCTTTAAGATGGTTAAAATGCATTGCTTGAGCTGAGGATGCAGAAAGAAATTCAATTGTCAAATAGCAAATCTCAGAACGCAAATTCCAGGGCAAACTGTTTGACCGGGCGAGACACTGGGACAAGCCCTTAAAACTGGGACTGTCCCAGCTGAACCTAGACGTATGAAGAGCCTATCTCTAACCATACGCCAAAAGATATTGATTTCTTTCCTATGCTGCCAAAAACATCGTCTTAGTCTATTGCTGTATTCATCCATTTTTTTAAGTTAAGTAACGTAATTCAATCAGATTGTTGGGCTTATGAATAAGGTCCTTTGATAGAGAATAAGTGGAAAAAGATCACACAGCAAGAAACTCAAAGAGGCAAAAAACTGACGTTGATGTAAACGGTACGCCATTCTGTTGTGGGCAGACAATACTATTTGCAATATTTACATTCTACCTTCACCAAAGATGACATATATATATTAATTTAAGCTAATCATAAACAAATCATTTTTACAAAAAACAACTTACAAGCAAGGTAAAATAAAGCAGCTCTTTCAGTGTGTTCATCCATTACTTCTGTCAGCCTGTTGTAAATTGATTTTTATCCTTACACCTAGAAAAAAATGTATCTTTTTTATTGCATGATATTCCGTGTATTTGTAAATTTTTTTATTTTCTAGTCTACCGAAAGCACATGTGAGTATTTCTTATGCACATAACATTTATCGTGAGAGGTGCTGTATGTCTGGCTTGTTTGCTGATTCAGTAGTTCTGAGTTGGTAGATGATGCAATCATGCATTATCTGAGAGCCTTCCAGACAAAGCCCAAAAATTTAGTGAAACTGGGAGAATCAATTGAAAATGTTAAAGCTCCTTTTACAAGGCTCCTAAAACATTTTCAACATTCTTTGTGGGTACCGTGACATAGTATCGTAACGCAATTTTATCCTCACAATGAGGAAAGTCATTGCTGAAATTAAACAAAACACTAAATACTCATGATTCGAGCTTTGATAACCGAGTTTGTCTTTGTGCAAGTTCTAATAAAACATATACTTTTTATGTTTGTTTTTTCAAGTGTTATTAATGGACAGTTCAAAGGCGTTGCAATGGTGGTACCATTGGGAATCAAACACTGGCCGGATTATTGCGGCCCCAGCTCTCTACACACTTTGCTACTGAGCCAACAAGCACTTTTAGTACGATAGAAATAGCGAAACGTAATGACATTAAACACACAGTTACATTTCAAGGATTTCTGTCCAAATCGACACTGATTATTTTATTAGTTAGGCCAGGCCACAATCATGCTATCACTTAATTCATAACTAACAAGTAACAACATTATCAAATGAAAATGTAAAAGTCAATTGAGACCAAAATGGGTCACAAATGCCAACTTTTAAACTGCAGTATTTTGAAAAAGCAAGTTTTATAATGCAGGCCCACACTGAATGAGAAGACGTTATGATGTCATAATCCTCTCAATACTGAAACTTAGTGTGGGTATACAAATGTACATCAGAACTTGCCACCCAAATCAGGCTTCCTGTTAGGAATAGATTGGAAACAAAGTCAAGCTACCTTGACCAATATATCTTTTTAGTAACAAACCAGACTGTACATACAGCTAGAATACACCGTCGCAAATGCTGCAAACACCTAATAACATTTGTGCAATTCATGCGCTGTAAAATGCAAACTAAATGCACATAGAAAGTACAATGATGATTTGTTGAAATAATGTTAATTGTCATTGTCCTCATATTTCATTGAGTTAAATTTTATTTTGAGTTAATAGGAGACTTATGATTTACTGTTTTAGCTTACTTTGTCAAAAAAACACTCAAAAAGGCTTTTGTTTCGATATGTCTGAACAAGCCTTGTTTTTAAAACGACATGAAATTTGATGTCGATGTTTGACACAGAAAAAACACTACAACACTTTGCAAAGCGCTACAGAAAGTAAACAAAGTTTGTGATGCCATAGTTGCAAAATAAATCAGACGATGCTTCTGATGCAAAAGAACCTTTTAGAGTTATGAAGGTCATTTTTTCAGATGGTAAAACTTTTTTAATCGCCTATACTCAACAATGGAAAATATCCACCACCTTTCTTTTTAGAACTACAAGCGTTCTAGGCACCAGATAGAAAAGATTTTGCTTAAGTCAATATTATTTGAACTTCTTTAAATTTCGAAATAATAGACTGAAAATAAATACGAACTGAATTGCTATATATAGCCTGGCCAACTGGAAAGTAGGGCAGTTTTCGATGGGAAAGTGTTTGTGCAACGACTCAAATTTCGACATGATGGTGTGCACAAAAGTTCTATTCTTTGTTTATGCATGCAGCTGCCACACATTCCACTATTATATGGTAGCGTACTTGTTTGACCATTTTATATCGAGGACAGCACAATCTTTTTCACTTCCCACAGTCAGTGGTGAAAAATAAACAATACAATATCAATATATCCTACCCTACATCACCTCTTTCGGGAGAAATCTCCATCAAAGGTTAAACATATGTTTTTTCAGGCCTTTCGGTAATTACTTTACCAAAACTAAATCTACAAGTTTATGACATAGAAATGAAGTCATTCAATTTCAACCTGCCAAAATATATACACCCTACCCTAACTTTAAGGCAACGTCTATTTCACCAGCTGCTGGTTAACAAATTTAGACATTTAATTTACCGGCGCCGTTTACCTAAGTAGGAAAATATGAATATGGTAAACAGCAATTACACTGGCCAATCAATTGAAATGTATGTTAATTTCACATGAGAACCACCACTAATTTTTACATTAACCTAAAACTAATCCCCTCTGACCCATATTCTCACTTCTCTTCATTAAATTACTAAGCTAGCCTGCGAATTAAAATAAACGCTATTTTTCAACTAAAATTCACATTTTTTTCCAAAGTCTATAAATAAATTATCTTAAATCTAATCCCCTACGACCCAAACTCTCACCTCTCATGCCTAGGCCTAAAGAAAATTAAAACTAACAAATTAAAACTTACAAAATTAAATTGCAAAGGCATTTGTGTCAAAGCCTACGAATTCATAAAATAATATTTGACATGTAGACAACAATATTTTAAGTGTGGTGATTATATTTCAAGGCAAATCTCAATAGGTGTGCCACAAGGGTCAGTATTAAAGTCACTCCTTTTTCTGCTTTATGATATATGAATGATCTTCCCAACAGCATTTCCCTTGGAATAAGACTATTTGCTGATGATACAGTATTATACAATTCATATTCAAATATTGCAGAAATTTAAAAACAAATGACAATTGAACTTGATAAGATAAATAACTGCCTAAAAATTAACAAGCTTTCTTTAAATTATATATAGTAACACTTTTTTCATGATAACTACACCCAAAATGTGCAAATGGACAAAAGTAAACCTGGCCATAAATGGCAATAAAATCGAAAGGGCTACCAAAATTAAATATCTAGGCATAATACTAGATGAACAATTTAAATGGAATTATCATGTTGAAGAGCTCTGCAAAAAAACTGTCAAGAATCTGTGGTGTCTTGTACAAAATTCAACTATTTACCATTAAAAAGATTTTGATCATGTTATACTATAGTCTAGTTTACAGTGGTTTACAATATGGTATATTTGCTTGGGGATCTGCATCAAATAGTGTTTTAAAACCATTAAATATAATTCACAATAAAACAGTAAGACTAATTACCAATAGTAACAAATATACCAAACTAACTACACTTTATAGTGCAAACGATCTTCCAAATATATCTCAAATATATCAATTATACTATATTTATACAGAAGGATATCAAATTGAACTTATTACTAGTCTGTAAATGAAAAAACTATTTATAAGTCTTTCATTTGCTAGATCGCTATTTGTGGCCTTGTTAACATAGCGCAAAAATTGCAATTCAGACTTCTTATTAGAGTTTAGTTTTAAAAAAACAAAATTCGTTAAGGTAATTCTTTAGCAAACCATATTGGTGTAATCTGCATTCGCATGTTAAATACAATATCTGTTAAATTTAGGTTATCCGGTGCAAGCCAAGCTTGCCTATCAAGCATTGGAGCACCATATCCTTGGTGTGGAAAAAACTCCTTGCAATAGAAAGTATAAGTCACTGTTTCAATGATAATGTATTTAACTATGTATGTATTTATCATGATAATAATGTTTTCAACAATGTACAATTTATTTAATGTACAGTATGTCTTCATAATTATACTCATGTATTAATTATAAATGATAGTCCAGTAATGTATTCGGTAATGTATCTACAAGTTATTTAATGTATGTATGTATTCAAACTGTTAGCTTATATACGAATGTCAATGTACAACAAATGACAACATTTCTGATTACATTTGTACTGAAATTATCACCTGTAGTGGTTGTGTAGTATGTATATATCCACCATTTCTTAATTTGAACACAAGTAATTAGCGTTGAATTAAATTTAGAAATTAGTCTACAAATACTACTAATAATTATAATCATTGGATATGTCGATTAATTAATTAGTCAACAAAACAAACTAATGAAAACAGGATAATTTAGCACTGTTTTTAGAGTAATTACTACATTCTTGTTGACTAACTGTTAGATTTAATTTTTACAGTATACAGACAGGCAAATTCATGCATAACTATTACGCAAATCTTCTTCCTAACAATTTAATGACTATTTCAGCGAAATCCAAATGGTACACAAATGCAATTTTAGATCACCAAAGGAAAACTTGTTCTTGCCCTAAACCAAATAAATAAAATGTAAAAAAAAGTTAACATTTCGAGGAACTAATTTTTGGAATAAACTACCAAACAAGTACCAAAAATATTAATTCTCATATCAATTGAAAATTGGACTTTTGCAAGGGAAGTGCTTTTCGGATAATTGTGAATAGGGTGATGGATGTATGATTGTTAATTTCTTTTGCATCATATAGGTTGTTGATTTTTGATTTGATTAAAAAAAGTTTTTTTTGTTGCTTGTTCTGTTCATGTTTATCTGGTGCGTCTCTGTTTGCTGTTTTGTTTTTGCAGTGTTGTTTTAATTAATTAAGCATCAGTTTACTATTCGTTTTTTTTTCTATTTTGCAATAGAATCTGGGGCAGTTGACATTGATGACCGTGAGGTCTTTTCACTGCCCCCACCAATTAACTGTTTTTATACTTTTTGGTTTGCTTTTGAATGGTCAAATAAACTCTCTTTCTCTAAATTTGAACAATAAAAAGAAATAAAACAGAATCGAACTCCAGAACTCTAGCATGCAAGCCCCGCAACGCCTTCTTCCCGTATTAAACAAGAGTGATAAATCCATTAGTGAAAATTTTCCGGTCCAGAATGAAATTGAAATTTAACTAGCCCACCTCATAGGGCCGAGAAAATCGTCAGGAAAAACAAGGAGAATTTCAGTTTCGTGTTGTCGAGCACACAACAAGGTTAAAAAAGAGAAATCAAACAACAACGTTCGTTCAGACTAGTATAGTCCTATCTCAATAAAAACTCAACATAACACAACCAAAACAAAAAGAAATCAAGAAAAGAAAAATCCCCGGCCTTCTGTTGCGTACATTGATATCCTATAAAAACGGATAGGTGATTTATAAGATCAAAGAGATTTAAATACTGTACTTAGAGATTTGTTTAAATCTTTTTGATAAGATATAGCAAAAGATTGTAGTCTGACAAAAATTTCGACAACACGTGGTGAGATATTACGCCATAAAATTAAAACTGTTTTGTGCTCATAAGGTGGTGCTGGGTTGAATTTTTTCCGTAACTGATGCTTTTGCCTATGAAATTAATTCTTCCCAAATCCAGCAATACCAATTAAAGCTTGTTTCCATTAGTTAAGTGTGGGCGGAGCTACGCATAAAAAAACAGGGACCCCATTGTTCCCTGATGGTAGTTATAAAGTAATGTGCCGAGATATTTTCCCCGATGATAACATAGTACACGATGATACCTGTATACTAAAAAAATAATTAGTCAAATTACTAAAAACTATTACTATTCCGGTCAATTGATGCGAGCAAGTTAAATACCAGTGCTGTAAAGGTGAGTAATTTTTAGTTAATATTAGCAAATAAAAAGTGGGAATAACGAGTTACATTTCTCAGCGGAATCGATTAAAATTTTGGGTTAAATCACTGCATTTCTATCACGTCGCGCTTGGATCGTCATTTTAGAGTACAAGTTAATCAGCTCAAAATTACTACTTTTTCCGGCCAGTTGCGGCGATCAAATTAGATACTACCGTACAGGTGACCAAATTTCTGTTAATATTTGCAAATAAAAAATGGGGAAAACCGCATTGGATTTCTCAGCAGAATCGATTGTAACTTTCGGTCCAATCACTGCATTTCCTGTCACGCTGGTATTAAATGGAATGTTGTTTGAGTACCCGTTAGGCTTATCTAAAATTTGTTTATTTGGTAAGTTATCATTTTTTATTTTGTTTGCTATTTTATACCGTATATTTTACATTATTTTGCTGTAATTCAACCTTCATCAATTGGCATGGGTGTTTAAATCACGCATGTTGTTTTGCGTTTGTGCGCAGCCTTGTCACGTTGCTTTGTCCTTTTGTTGTTTTGGGCTCTATGATCTTGTTGGTTTTCTGCCAGAATGAAGGTGGTTTCAATCTCGCCATATCATCAAGCCAAACAAAACACCCAGTCAATGCAACATGCCATCGGATTAATTATAATTATCGATGACACATGCCTTAGGTACCGCTCGGTATCTAAGACACATGTCACCGATATCGCTAAGCGCTAGGTATCCGAGACACTTCTCTCGAGGCAGGTGGTTTGTTACGACCCCTCCTCGACTTTTGCTGTGAGCACGTGCTCAGTTGAGATAGCCTAATTAAACTCGATTTAATAGTCCAAACCAAGTCAGCATTGTGAACGTGGATGTGTGGGAAGCATTAAATGTAAGTTTTGGTACTGAAGTTAGGCTGGTTGATCAATCGCGTTTGGCTGCTTAGCTTAACGAAAAAAAGATTTCAATATTACTACGGTAGTAGTGTGGTTAGGCTATGGCTTTTCAGTATGGTAAGCTTGCAGTTTAGCACAAGCCGAACTGCAGACTATGAAATTGAATTGAAAGTCTTTGGAAACCGTGCATTTAGTTAGGTGATTCTACGGTATTTTAAACATATTTTTTTTAAACTTGCAAATAAAGGACAGATTTTCGTATTAATGTTGAATAGCCTAGGCCTATAGCCTATGTACGTGCAATATGTACTAGGCCTATATATGAGTGTAACCGTTTATGATTTATGTTCGTTTCTTGACTTCAAACGAACAGGCAAAACAAGCATTTAGTTGCAGTAATACCATGTTGATGTTTTCACTCCGAGTTACTACATACGCATGTTAACGGTGAAAGCGCATTTAAAAAGGTAATAATATGTTGGTGAAACGTTCAACGTAGCTCAGCAAAGACTCAATGAATACTTGTTGCTATTTGTGTTGGGCTACAAGCTGGAGCATAGTCATGGGGACGAGAGGCACCTTAGCCTCACACCAATGTTTGATAACGGAAAGTTTTGGGAAAGTCTCAGTTTAATAATTAATTCATGTTCTTAAACTTAAACTAATAACAAGCCTTTAGAAAGGTACTTAAATATATCTCCATTGCTTTTGCATTCCCATATCAGCATAGAGTACTGTATTGATACGTTGTAATTGTTTTGTATTATCTTATAACTTCTTCCCCTTTGACACACAGTGTGAAAATTCTTGCTTTATTTGCAGCATGTTTTAAAAAATATGTTTAACTAAACGCACTGTTTCAAAAAACTTTCAATTGTATTTTACAGTCCAAGCGAACCTGTATATTTTGGGGGCACTCGTCTTATAGTCTACTTGAATGTTTAAATCATTTAATAGTTCGTTACTTTGTTATAGTGAACAGTCTATTCACAGCCTGGCATTTATTTTAGCATTTGCGATATATCTAACTACAGAAGAAAGAAAGGAAAAGCATCTATAAAAAATTATATGTTTTTAGACATTCTTCGTTAGACGTCGTTCTAACATAATGGACCTAAAATAGGTTTTCAGTCGTCGCAGCGTTAAAAATGACCGTTCTGACGATGCTATTGTGATGGGGAGAGTCCAAAATATCTTTGAAAATTTGTAAATTAAAAAGATTAACCAGAACATGTGACATAAATACTTTTAAACGTTTCCAGCTTACTTTAAATACCTTGGATGTTTGGAAAGAGTTGCGCACGGTAACTGTTCAAAGCCGAATAAAAGTCGTGCAGAAGGTTGACAAACTGACTGCAAACCTTCTTTAGATATAATTCCACTTCTGATGCCACCTATGAGCTTCCAGAAGAACGAGTTCTTCAGAGACATCTGTTAAATATAATCTGGCTACTTCTCTGAATTTTTTGAGATCAAAACTTATTCTATCTAAAATTCAGAGTGTTGGTAGTTAACACAGGGCATTTTAAGTGTAAAGGCTCTTTTGTTTTGAGTCAAACTTACGTAGATATATTGGAATAAGGCAACTAATATTGTCGGCATTTCGGAACATGGTACTGAATCGTGCTTCAATTTCATCAATAAGGCTTGTCAAAAATGGTTTAAACGTCTTGTCGAATAACATCTTTTTTAAGTCTCCGTTGCTTTCACCCACACTGTATCGGTGTAATAACAAAGAAATATGGTTTTCTTGCGCAACTTTATCATAGACCTGTTTAAAATTTTCAAATCTAAGCCTTTGCAGTGACGCCTTTACACTGTTTATTTCTTCACATGCAGAAATGACATCCATGTTCTGCTTTTATAGTGCTTTACTGACGACAAGTAAAATTTCAGTAGCCAATCCGTATTTGCATTGCCACGGCGTTATTTGACAACAAAGACATTCTGCTTTGGAAGAGACTGCATAGTAAAAAAAATTCTTCAACTTGTAATAAAGCTTGCACGATGCTTGGATAAAAACTTAAGAAATTTGACAGCTGCCTGTGACGCTCCCCCTATCTCGTCTGACACAGCTTTGTTAGTTTCGCATAAGCTACTTTTGTGTTTCCTTCGAATTGCTGCTTTATCCACCTGCCAAAATGGATTCTAGTTTTGGTGGAGAAAGGAAAAATGTGATGATGTTACACATTACCTCGAGTGCTTGGCATAAATCTTTGATTTTGCAAGAACGCGTTAAAGCTATATTTGGAATTTAATGTGTGTACAACGCTAACGTATGATCTTTTTGAATCAACACCTGGACTCACCGAAATCGTGGGGTCAAATGAAGATGAAGTGGTTGGTTGCTCTTGTTCTAATGACCGAGCGATAGCATCAACAACAGCATTTGTAGTTGCTTTAGTACAACTTCTACCCAAATTGAAAATGCCTAGCTGTTATGCTATGATCTTAAAGCAACTTCAAGTCTTAATTAATGTTATATGTCCATAGGGGCAAAAATAGTTTCCTTTCAATGAATTAGTTGCTGGCTTACTGCTCTTGAAACAGCACAATAATTGCTTCAGCTCTATTTTGTCATATCTCCCTTATAATAAACTCAACTGTCATTCTGCTGATAATCTAAATTTTCTCAATGAATTTATGATAATAATAGAGTGCAGTGGGGTTCGTTATCTTCCTTCCGTTGTCTCATAATAAAGCTGAAAATTTGACAAAAGTATCAACGTGAAAATCTGCAAAATTAAAAATTGTGAAATGAATCTGCAACGTTGCGTGGTACCAAGTGAGCATGCAGTTTTTTTTTCATTATTTTGTAGACGATGATTTACACCTACGACTTCTGCATGTATTTTTGCTGAAGCCCAAACTTTTAGGGATTGTGCAGAAAAGAACCAATTGATAATTCAATGTTTTTCAAACCATGGCTCACAACTCAAAGTTGCGTAAGATTTATACTAAAACCAGGCTTCTCAGTCTAAATTAGTTAATAGTAACACAAATAAACGATGGAAGTATATAGTCAGTATAGCTATTTATTAAGTGATTCCTAAGATTCGGTATTTTAGAATGCAAGAAAAAAATTTTATGTTGTGCAATAAAGATAGAATGTTACCAGAAGCACGGCCAATAAACCTTCACTAAAACTAGTGGAAGGTTTATCTTAGATAGTTGTAGCAGCAGCCCAATCCGAACCAGTTAGCAGTTAGTAGGATACATCTAGTAGTCCCAAGCTAATTCCAATATTACCAAAGCTATCCATTCCAAACTAACACAACGTCGGCCTATTCAGAAGCTAATATAGTTGATTAGTAGTCTACTGTAACCCTGTGATTTTGGTATATTTCTGGTTTGGCTGAAACTGTATGACAACATTTCCGATTTATGTGATTTCGAAAAAACTTCTACCTCAGTGAAGCAGTGATCCCCTCATTTGGTGAGCAGAGAGGATAAACCTTAAGCATACAACATGGTAAGTATTTCATGGTTATGTACTGTATTTTATGTTTTGTTTTTTTTTCTCACCAAGTTTTGTTTACATAAACAATTACTTGGTTTAACTCTGTCATAACCATTGATTGTCTAGATCAGTGGTTCTTAAACTGGGGGGCGTGTAAGATTCATAAGGGGGGCACGAGAGATGACAAATGTGCATTATCTTCTACATTCTTCGTTAAAGATGTGCATTATCTTCTACAAAGCCTCGAGTTAAATGTTTGGTTTCCCAAAAACAACTACATCCGTCACATTAATGAAAGTTAATTGAAAATAAATTGTTGTTTTGTTTAATAGTTTTTTATTTTGCAATGAGGTGGGCGCGGATTTTTTAGGTACCGTCAAGGGGGGGCGTGTGCCAAAAAGTTTAAGAACCCCTGGTCTAGACTCTAGCTTATGAAAAAAGTAAAGAAAATTCATCTTAATATAGGATACTGAAGATATTAACCCAAAGGCATATCCACTTGCTGATGCAGCTCTAACTAAGACCATACTTGATTTGGTGCAGCAAGCAGCAAATTATAAACAGCTACGAAAAGGAGCAAATGAAGGTGACAAGTTTCGTGCTTTGAGCTTTTTAATTCTTACTCGAAGTTTTATTGCAATTGTTATTAAACTGAAATGGCTGCCTTGGTAGGTATTTAAGCACAAAATTATACATCCAGTTAAAAGCTATATAGGTAAACATATTCCGATGAAGTCCTTAAATTTAGACATCCACTCCAAACTAAAATTATTCACAAGATGGCCAGGTGCTTTCTTAATGTTATAATAGTTGATTAAATGTAACAGAAAGAAACACTTTCGTTGAAATAGGACAGCCTCTTGCTAACACGTTATTTACCAATGTTTTTGTTAATATATTGATGTACTTAGTGTGTTCTTTCTACATATCTTCAACAGCTACGAAAACATTGAATCGGGGCATTTCGGAATTGATTATACTATCTGCTGATGCAGAACCAATTGAGATTTTACTGCATCTGCCACTCTTGTGTGAAGATAAAAATGTTCCATATGTTTTTGTCAAATCCAAACAAGGTAAAGATTTTTTTGATGGGTAGCTATAATATTAATAGAGGCAGATATCTAGGTAGTGATATTTGGTAGGAATGCTAAGCCTAAACTGCAAAAAGTGAAGAATTTCCAGTTAATTTGAACATGCAACCTAATCTTTTTATTATGCTATTCATGAGTTTTCGTATGAATTTTATTTAATTATAGTTGTGAATACATTTTTTATCGTTGTGCATCGGCTCCTTTTGTTGCAATCGTATTATTCTTACACTAATAACAGCCAAGTGTGTTGAAAGCAATCTGGGACAGCATGTCAACCTCCTATTACGGCATGTTAAAGGTTATGAAAAACATTACAATTCATATACCAGGGCATAGTACATGGGATAAGTTTGTGGGAATCGTAAAAGTCAGAACGTATTTTTCATATTGTACATGGAAGTATGTGCAGCCTAGTGGAAGAGTAGAACCCTACTTAAACAATGACAAAGAACAGGAAAGTTTATTTTTGATTTGTAGACTAATTTACAATGGACATGTATCTGTCTGGGTTGACAAAAATGGCATGTGCACTTGTGCAGTACGGTAAAGTTGCATAAAAATTACATAATATTTCACATTGCAGCTACATAACAGAAATTGGTTGCCCAGCTCCTTATATTATGACGTGATTTTGTTGATTTCAATATAGTCTATACCAGGGCTTCCCAAACTGGGGGTCGCGACCCCGCAAGGGGTCGCGTAACGAACTTCAGGGGTCGCACAGCGTATACCAATTTTACATGAAGTACAAAATACAATCAAAACAAAATATCGTTCCAGCCTAATCAATATTGAAACCGCCTTGAGACCAGCATTAACAGATATTGAGCCACGGCTGGACTTGCTTTGTAGCAGAAAGCAGTCGCACCAATCACACTGAATAAAATGTGTGTGCTTTTTTGTTTCCAATAGCCTACATATGTGTAAAGTAGTAAGTAGGCTTTGAGTTCTGGTTGCTTGAATTCAGTCTTTGCATCTCAATAAATGTCACTAATGACTAATGTATATTTCGCACTGCTAATCAATTTAAACGTGAAGGATCCCGGAAAACTTCAGAAATTTGAAAGGGGTCGCGAGCAAAAAAGTTTGGGAAGCCCTGGTCTATACTGTATATGCTTTCATCCAATATTAAAATCAGTTGTATGATCCATTGTACAGAAAACATACAACTCATCTTCTGAAGTAATTTTGTGGCTTTGTCTCTGACGACAGTATGGTTTTATTTTATCACTTTGAAGAACGTTAAAATTTTGCTTTTTTTGTGTTGCAGCTCTTGGCAGAGCATGTGGTGTATCACGCCCAGTCATAGCAGCCTCTATTACAGTAAAGGAAGGTTCACAACTGAAGCCTCAAATCGATAACCTTCGATCAAATATTGAAAAACTGCTTGTGTAATTGTGTAATGATGATGACTAGAATAAAGTCTCATAGAAGTTGTGTTATCATCTGAACTTTCAGTCTGTCATTGCCCGATATGTACTGTGTGTGTAAGATTGTAAGGTCAGGAATAGCCTTCAACATTGGAACCAGCGTTTTTATTTTAAAAACTTATCAATATATCCACATTAGGTGAGGCATTTTGTATACTCTAGAGCAGTGGTTCCCAACCTTTTTTGCGTCGGGGTCGAATTTCAAACTTCAAAGTACGTATGGAGCCACATGAAAACACTCAAGTAATTAGAACGAAAATTTTAAAGTATGAACCAAAGAATAGCAACACTAACAAGAAAAATAACACAAATCAATTTAATGTCCAACTGACAAGTCAAAAAATAATCCCCCTGAAATATTATAAATAGAATTTTTATATTTTTCGTGGGATTTTCAGGGGTTAATGAGAGCCGCGGTTGGGAATCTAGAGGGAGACCATAAAAGCGTGGAAAAGTTACTCAGGGTGCGTTTTTGTTAGTAGGTCTATGGCAAAGTTATGATGGTTAGTTTTGGTCAAAAAAATTATAAATGCCTGTGTCATAGTCAAGTTTTCGCCTCTATGCAGGATGTTTTGGTAAGTTAATTTTGCACCATCTTAAACCCTAGCAACTGACGAACGTTGTAAATTTGAAATGGTGCCGCAAAGGTCATTCAATATAGCAAGTTCTATCAACACAATTGGTAATGTATTTGTCGTTTTATTGTTTGAAAAACCTTAAATTTTGGTTGGTTCTGGTATTGTCTGTTTCATCGATACAGTGTATTCATGCAGAGCATTTGTGACAGTTTTATATTAATCCTAATTTGAGGTGTTGACAAATTTTCGGTAAAATACAGTAACTCTATCTGTTACAAAAAAACAACAAATTCGTAAACGCACACTGAAAATTTGGTAACCTAGGCTCGAGCGGTGATAAATTGTTGCTAAGTTCATCAAGTGGTATCCTTCCTCTGACGATAGATATTCCTGTACCAATATCTTTGATACTTCATAATATCGGTTGGAAATGACAGACCACAGTTTTTTGTTTTTATATTTTTGCTCTTTCTTTTTAATATCAAGAACCGCATAGCACTAGAAAGTATGCGGAGTGACAGCTGAAAAAATAATCCTTATTTTTCTGTTTAAGTTCATGACTGGTATCCTTCCATTGGTAAACACGTAGCCTGCATGTAGCAGCCAAACTTTAGGTTGTAATCATTTGGTGAATTTTTTTCTACACTGGTAACACACCTGTAATTAAACAAGTTTGGTGTCTCAGCACTACAAGAGCAACAACCGCTTAGATGCAATAAACAAGTTTCTGAGCGTTGAAAATATATTTTGTGCTCATTGGAGTCTGTTTCTCCAATTACGTCGTTATACTTTTACTATACCTGCTCCATATAAAATGGCAGTGAGCAATGAAATCGTGCAAAGAAGCGTTGGTATAAAAATCCACAAAAAATGGCTCAAAAATGTCTTTTTGGAGCAGTCCAGAAGATCATGTATTTGAACGTATCTGAAAAATAATCATACTGAAAATATGAAAAAGTTAAATCGGGCAAATAATTTACAGCAATACTGCATTGCATAAGCAGTTATGATCAACGACTAGAAAACTAGGTTATTTTATTTGTAGTTTGACACTAACCTTGGTGGAAAAGCAACAGTTGCTTTAATATCTTGTCGTTTGGATTTTGTACCTTGCAATGAATTTGGTTTGGCAGTAACTTCATATGGCAAACTATGATCAACATTCGACTTTCGCAAAAACTGCATAAGTTTTATATTTCAAAATAACTATAATGTTGTCAGGCCGTCGGTGGCAATTTTTTTAAAGTTTTGCGGTTTAATTGCAACTATTTTATTATTTAGGCCTAAGTATCTTTGCTTACTGCCCTACGATACAAGACGTGACTTCCATTCACCTTTTGAACAGTTTTCATCCATTCCTTTTCGGTACATTCGGCAGAAGCTCTTGCGCTAATGTTTATTGGATAAACTGTAGGTCCAATTGAATTGGGTAAATTCGAATTTTTATTTCGTGACTCATAATTTTGGGGTCTGCATGAGACTAATTTAGTATCAACGTATAGTGCCAATTAAGACTAAGCAAATGTAAAAAAATTCACTTACCGACTACCGAATTCTGGGCTTACACGTCGATCATTGCGTGAGTGAGAATGTCTTGACTTGTTTTGTCGGTGAGAACCTTGAGACCTAAATTTTTTTAAAACTGCAGTTACCGTCAAAAATGCTAAAATTGTACTGGAAAGCAAACAAACTAAAGCGGAGTGTCATACCAGCCTCTAAGTTGAGTATTGCGATCTCCTGTAATTCCGAGATGTTTGCAAAAACTCTGGTTTTGTACCTTTTCAATATCCTCGTCTGGTTGCACTCGCATTGAATCACGTGATTGTTGAAAGCGACCGTCCGACTGTAAACGCCGTTCGTGTCTATGTAATACAAACTGAATTAATATGTAGGCCTACTTATCATGGTTATAATGGCCGGTATAGCAGTGGTGCTGTGTCTGCGCATAAATAAAAACGCCCGTTACGATTTTTTAATAACATGTATATGGTATAACAATCATGCATTGGTTGGACTTGGAACCAGTTGAGGGTGTAAGCTTCCAAGAATAAAATTATTTTGATCGAGATAAAAAACTATTAATGCGCTACCTTACAGCGTCAAAAAATGGCATTGGTTTCTCCATGTAAGATCTCATGAAAGGCAGCTGGGAATAATAACGTTCACGTGATGGTAAAAGAATGCTAGAGCGGGCTGTTGCCATTGATGTGCTTGAATGTATTCTCTCGGTTTGCAATTCACTTGATTTTAAATCCATTCTGTAAATATTCTTCAGTAATACATGCAGTCCTCCATACAATATACCTATATTCAGCGTACAGTGGTTTCTTCTCCGACATTAAGCTACTCTCGAATCGATTAAACTTAAAGAAAACAATTAATTTAATTTAAAAAAAATTAAATTAATCTTTAAAAAACTTCAAACCTGAAACAGCCTGTAAACATTTAGAGAAATCAAACAAAAAACATGTTTTATTTTAAAGCTTAAATATGTGGTGAATAACATAATCCTTATAATTATATTATAGAAGCCTACAGTTTATCTTATAATAGATTTACATATCTCGCCTTGGGGTAACTTCTGTGAGAAGATCAGCTCTGGATGGACTAAAGTCACCAATCTCATCATACAAACGGTGTATGTCACTATTATCTTCATCGCTGGAAAGATCTAGATGCAGAAATAATGTGTCCTGTTAAATATGATTGTGCGCTGTATTCGCACTATATATACAGGCAATAGATAGGTGTTATGCATTACACTATGTCACAGTGACTATTATTATATTAGCTCAATGCCCTATCTCAATATTATAAACAAGGCTACTTGTATATACCACCTTTATGAAGCTTTTAGTTAATAACAGTTAATTAATTATAGCTTTCCAAGCAAAGTTTTGTTATCCAAGAATAGTTACAATAAGAATCTTCGCCTGGGTTTGGGCTCAGTGAATCTTCAGAAAAATCACTTTCCCCAATCTCGCTGCTTAGATCAGAATAGGATAAACCGCTGTTTGGACGTAGGCTGCAGAGATAAAAAGCCGTTAGATTTTCTTCATAAGTCCAAAAATACCTCATAGTGACATTGACATAATACACAGGTTGTATGTAAATATTGAGTAGCCTAGTATAGGCTATACTATACAATTAACAAAGGTAAAAGTTTAGATTAACTTTTTTTTCTTTTAACAACAAAAAGGCTCATACACGTAGGCTAAAAGAGCTATTAACAAAACGATAACTTTTATTACAACCCCAAAACAGTAACCTCTGATTTTACCTGTCATTGCAGTCAGATTCTAATTCAACGTCAGTATACTCCTGATAATCATACTCTGGTTCACGAATTCGGACACCAATCTTGGATTTTGTATGAAAAGACGACTGTTTCATGGTGTGTTTTGAGCTCATGCACTTGATTACAAAATATTAAAGTGCTTTTATTAAATTCACATGCTATTTTCACGTTCATTTATAGTAAGTACTGTAGTTTATTTTACGTACAAACTCGTCATTAGCAAGAGTGCCGGTTTTGAGTGCGCTTTTTAGTGGAATCATTACTGGGAGTTCATTTGTTCTTGACAAATGTTCGCTTCTTGCTTTAAGCTTAGAATACTGCAACAAAAATATCTTTAAAGGTGACGGTTTCTGAAGAAAAGATCTAGGTTTTCTTCTTACGCGGTTTCCAAACAATGCTCTTCTCTTTTCTTCTTTCATTCGTTCGGCTCTCGCTTGCAATCTTCGTATCTCAAAAGACTTATTAGTTTTAAATCCTTCTCGATCTTTTCGATCAGACTTGTCTGCGTTTAATTCCGAGGACTGTAAACATATGCAAGAAATTCCGTATGAGATATCACTCAAGTATTCGTTTGCTTATTTTATCAGCATAGTTCGTACATTTTAAAAATATTGTATATGCCTAAGTAGGCTTACTTAAGCCTAAGTGGGGGTATATATTAGTAAAGGTATAACTGATGGTCGGGTGCATATTTGTAGATTTTAGGCGAATAATGTCTGCGCTGTATTTTACGTTTCTTCGATTCCTGCCCCGACATCTAGTCCAGGTTGGGAACAAACTAGTGTATAGGGTTCATGCGATGTATATTCCTTTTAAAAAAGCCAAGGTCATACTTATTCACATGCCACCAATATCATTTCATATTATTTACCTGCTCAATGTTTTCATCAAAACCATTTTCTTCCAAAATGTTTCCTAATTGCTTTTCCAAGGTTTGCTCTAGTAAAAACAAGTTAGGCCATTTGTCTGGATTAGCTTATAAAATGTGTTATTTGTAAAGGTTTTTATGCAAAGTGAATAGGCTACTTTAGTGGCTAATTGTACTGGTCGATGTACAGCCAATCGGGCAAAGAGGGAGGACAAGTGGGCCTATACAAAAAAGTTCTAAATTTCGTTAACAACGGTAAAGTAATTCGGTATACTGTAGGGATGGGCCGATACGAACCCAAACCCGAATAGATTCGCCGAATATCGCCTTTAGGGAAGATTCGGGCGAACACGAATACCAACAATGGCGAACCCGAATACAATATTACTTATAAATTTACTGACTTTCGTAAAAAATGATGATCTAATTTCCCGACAATGCTAAATTAGAGTCAGTAGTATATTTACAATCAAGGTCGTTTTCCAAACGATTTTGGTTTTTCGATCATTTTTTGAACATAATTTTTTGAAAGAAAGCGATTTGTTTATCGATTTCGTCATTTTAGAAGCAAGACTTGACAACTTTTGGAGGAAATTTTATTGTTTGGTTCTAATACGAATAGATTCGGGATTCGTTCGTGTCGACCTTCATAATATTCGGGTTCGCACGAACCCGAATAATCTTCCTCGCGGCACATCCTTAGTATACTGTAATAGTGTAGGCTAATGCCGCATGCAGTACTGATGCCCACCTCAAAGTTTAAATTATAGATTAGGGATGGACTGAGGTCAGTATAGGTGCAGTCATAGGTAGGCTATAGGTCAGTATACAAATTGTAATAAATTATCACTTCAACGAGAAAAAATGTAGAAAGGACATTTGCCTGTAAAACTACTCCACTATACACTAAAAGTATCCAATCTAAGTAGCCTACGTTTTCTGCCAGCCTCACCCGGGGAAGCTATATCTTCATTGAATTGTTCAGAGTCGGATATGGCCTCTTTCATAGGTTGAGAAGCATGAGAGATAAGACTGGGAGGTAATACTATAATGCCTTTCTCTGCTAAATCTCTTTTCATGTCAGCGACAACGTTCGGTTCTAGAACATTTGCAGGTTTTTCTTCTTGATAGTCGTCGAATTCTTGAAGAAAAAAACGTGTATTTTGAATTTTTACGACCAGTGGCAGCGATAATGTGAATTAATTTACACAAAGATACGCATGTTTACAAATAAAAATCGTGTCTTTACTTTCTGCATACGTTGCCAGATCTAGTGGCTTAATGATTATAGTTTTGTGGTCGGGAAGTGCTAAAGGTTTATCCGGGCGATCTTCTGTATCTGTTTTATGGAAATTTTTTGACGCACTATCGTCATCGGAAGGAAGGCTATCACTGAATGGTTCCTGTTTGCTGCTTCCACCTTAATGTTTTTGTTGTAAGGTTATTTTTAATACTAAATAAGTAGGCCTGCCTTAGAAATATGACCATTATTTAAAATTGCAAAACATGGTTAGGCTATGTCTAATAAACTCGTAGGCCTAACTAAAAGTTAACGTTTTCAGGTAAAGCCTATGCATATAAAAACAAAAGCGATAAAAAATACCTTGGTTTTGTGCTGATGAAGTCGGTTCAATATCAGAAACATTCTTATCTGCCTGAAGAATCGTGAAGTTTTCTTCATCCGGTCTTTCATTCACAGTTTCAACTTCAACACTGATCTCTTCTTGTCCATGCTCCGATTCTTTCTTTTGTTCTTCCCTGTTTTGTATGACTTCCTTAACTTTTTCTTGCTGAACCTCAGAAACTCTGGTCGAGAGCGATTGCTGATGTTCTTGCTTTGTTATCGTTGTTTTTGGTAATACAGTTTGATTCACAAGTTTTGGTACAATTTTACGAGGTGTCGCTAATAACTTGACATTTGTCTGTGTTGATAGCTTTTTTCTTTTTGGAACTTTTGCGGAAACGTCTGTCTCAATAACTACTTCGTCTTTTACAACCGGTAAATCTAAGACCTGATTGAAAGTGGCAATTGGTTATATTTCACCCGTGAAGCTAAGTTAATAGTTTAGTGTCAAAAGCATGACTTAAATGTATACATTATTGCCTACGTACGTGAATTCATCAGTAACTTAATAGTTGTAGGCTAATGCAAGTAGCCTACATATAAATGACATAAGTGCTCAATTCACCTGTTCAGCTTCGGCATTGCGTAATTCGGAGCTGGCGGGCGTAAAGAATGCTTTTGCCGCGGGTCCACTTTTACTTTTTGCATTGGAAACTGCTAGAGATGCAGAACCTTTCCACACTAGTTTTACTTCTTCAGTGGAACGTTTTTCATCATCTTCTTGAACCTCATATGTTAATGTTTTTTGAGCAACATTCACCGGATCAGCGGCTTGTATTTCCGATTCTTGACTCGTATCTTCAGTCACAGATTCTTCTGGTTTTCTATGTATGAAAAGATTTGTTGTGAAATGTACAATTGGTATTATTTTTTCTAGTTTCAAACCCTCCGTTTGCTGCGTATCTTTGTTAAAAGTATTAGCAATCCCTTAAATATTGAACCTTAAAAATGTTCAAAAGCAACGCAAAAGTTTGCCATAAATGTCATTATCTAAAGAAAGTAGTTATAGCTGTGTGTATAGTTATAGCTGAAGTTTTGTAAAGTAAAATTTTGCATTTAATCATTCGGACATTTTATTTCCGTGGTTAGGAATGTGCTTATTAGAAAAACAATACGTGCAGTAGCCTAATGATCAGATTGTGGTGGAACATTTTAAAACGTTTGTTAGATAACATCAACATATGCTTTCAGTTAACTCACATTTGTGTCGCAGTCTTTTCCTTGTCGCCACTTCCGGCAACAGCGTGTTTAAATTCTCCAATGAATAATGATCGTCCATATGTTTTTTTCGGATACATGGTACCAGAAAGCATGTCCACAAATGGAGTGACGCTTAGCTGACGTGGTTAGAAAACTAAATTCTATTTTGCGTCATTTCCTTTTTTCCAAGTAAACCATCTAAATCTGGCTGCAGCTTCACGGCGACAGCGCTACAGCTACTGCCGAGAGAAAAGATTTGATATCTTGAGGATTTTAACGTATCGTAATTCCCTATTTTTCTCTACCGACACCCAATTGTCCTTATTTACTACAGTCTATTATTTATTTACCCAATTGTCCCAATTTACTACAGTCCAGTTTCAATTTGTAATAAAAAATAGTGACATAAAAGAACTTTCTCAAATAACACAGAATGTGTGATACATATTGTAAACGTTCTCCGCCATTTGACACTCTGTTGATCTGTTAATTGGATTTCTATTGTGTCAGATCTTTCACAAACTATCATCCGTGAAGTCACCTGTTCTTTAAAAAAGCTCGCCAGCGTATCTACTGTTTTTAATAAATTTAATTTTCCAGTAATTAAAACATTGTATGGTTGAAAATATACTGTACCTTGATCGCTTTAAACAGCCGGGCATATTACTGTAACTGACGAAAAACAACTGTCACAAGCGAAAACTTTCATTGCACATTTGATGTTATTGCATAATTACGTTAAAATAAATCAAACGATACAAATCCGTAAAACTAATGAAATTTTTACTTTAATTTCAAATAAAATCACAAACATTTAATATATATGAATCCTGATTTTATATATATCTATATAAAAGAGACTTTGTAGAAGATCAGACGGGAGAAAATACGACAGATGAGAAAAACATTAGTTTGATGCTTATTATCATTTTTATAAAACCAAAGTTACATCACTAAGTAGAAAGTATCTAACCTGATGCTTAACCATGGCATGATTCTAAAACACGCAACTATGAAAAACAAAAAATGCTATGATTACACTTCAGAAAACATCAACTGGCAGTTAATTGCATCAGACTAACAAATAATAATTTCTTAAGGATAAATAATTTCTTACAGCTGTATATGAATTTATGCAGAAAATTATAAGTAATTGATTCTATAAGTATTTCACATTCAATTCAAACAAAAATCACAATTGAGGATCCATGATAATTTTGCAAGCGTTGCCAGAGAGCAAAGCTTTAAAAGCTTCTTCAAATTTGGAGATGGGAAGTTGATGTGATACGACAGGAAGTGGATCAACCTAAAGGGCAACACCACATCTATGAACTGTACTGTCAATCTAGACTCTAGTCTAGAGGATATATTTTTACAACAACATACCTTTCCATCAGCAATAAGCTTCTCACATTCCTCCCAGGTGTGAAATATCCTGCGCCCATGAACAGTATTTAAATTAAGAGATTTAAAAAGTATATCCTGTAGGACGTTCTCAACATGTAGCGGTTTCTTAGGAAGGCCAACAAGTGTAATCCTTCCACCCTAATTACGTGAAAATATTAGTTTTAAAATCTACAAGCTTAGAACAGCGTGTATGAAAGCGACCAATGAGAAGTTACCTGAACTTAAAGTACGAAGATAAATTCATACCTTTCTAAGATATGAGAAGCATCCATTGAGCATTGATGCAGCACCGCTAGCTTCACAAATACGACCAATTCCAACCCCTGAAGTTATTTTCATGATTTCTTCTTTCACTTTCTGACTCCCACCTTCTTTCGAGTTGAAAGTCTCGTTAGCACCCATTTTTCTAGCCAAGTCAAGTCTCTCTTCAAGTACATCGACAGCAAACACTTTTGTTGCTCCTGTTCGGAAAAATGTGATTCATACTGGTCAGCTTCACAGTTACGTTTTAGAATTTATGGTTCTCATACGAATATAAAACAAACCCAGTACAGTACAACACAGCACAGCATAGTTCTCTCAAATACAGGCATGATATAATCAAGCAATACAGTGAAATGAACGCAGTGAAAGCTCAGTAACTCAACCTCACTTAAGTCAAAGTAACTTCACTGGTCCTTGCAAATTGTCTGTAGAAGTACTGTACTGGTAAACAACTTAACGTATTTCTTTTAGCTTGTAACTTCAATCACTGTCTTTCAGCACCAATGCGTGAGCGGTGTTCATTATATCATATCATACCATACCATTAGTTAAAACTTGGTTGTGTCATAACAAAGTGGTCACAGCTGTCTTTACATGCATATAACTGAGTTCTGAAGTTCAATTAGTTGTGATGTTCACAAAATATCAGCATAGAGTCAAGTCTTATTTTAATGATAATTTTCCACCTGGTTTGGATAATTCTAAGGAATTTGATAGACCCCTTCAGCTTCAAGTCAATAAGCTTCCACTGCCTTAACAAAACAGCACAAACTTAGAACTAGTTTACCAAGAGCTTTTGCGCAAGAAACAGCAAAGAGGCCAACTGGTCCACACCCAATTACTAGCACCGCTTCTCCATCAACTTCCAACCGCTCAATTGCGTTATGAGCAACGCCCATTGGCTCTAGCAAGACAGCTGCAACGTCACTTATGCCATATTGCAACCGATAACAGTACCTTTAAAGTGTTAAGAAAGCATGATCAATAAGCATATATGAAGAATTATTTACAATCTCAACCTACTTCTCACTTGGTATAGCTAGAAGTGTAAAACTAATTGCTAGTATTAATAATAATTATACTAGTGACAGTAATTAACAGAGCACAGGTTACTTCTCGGAAACAACGGAATATTCACAACAACCTCCGTGAATGGTACCCTTCCCATGACCGTACTGATTCAAGCTGGCACAAATATCACCACGATCTTCCTGCAATGTAGTACAGAGCACTTTCATAGTGATTAGCGACTAGTCACTTTCACATTGGTTTACTGAAATACGGTATTCAATCAAATTAAAGCAAAATCTAGGAACAACCAATTCTTGGTGTGTTTCACAACTGGTAGAAACTTTCAAAAAATGTTTCTCAAAGTATTAAGCATCAACTTTTGTCTAAAATAAAAAACAATAATAAAATAATGATATATATCTATGTTTGTTAAATGATAACTGTTTTGCTTACACTATGCTGAAGAGCACTTGAGTAAGCTCATAAACAATTTGTTCACAGCAAACTTTATTCAATTTGTAATTTATTAAAAATAAAGCTTTCAAAGATAGTAGCTGCAATTTTTATTGTGACATTAAACATTTGTCAGTAACAAAATATATAACAAATAGTGTTTAATACTTCCGCAATTTTCAAACAACTCATTTCGCAATAATTTTTAACACTTATTATAATCTCAATTAAACATGATTTATGGGACAAAATGTGCCTATGTGTAAAATGTGAACTGTTTACTTTGTGATTTATTTGATACAAAATTACGGGAAATATGAAAAATTAATTATTTGTGGTATGTTAGGTATTTTACCTTTACAGATGAAAAAGATCCATACAAGCAGACTTTTTAAGTAGTAAAACATTCAAACTTTCAAGAAAAACATAAATTTTCTTTGAACAAATACAATAGGACTAAGAAAGTTTAAAAGAAGCAACATTTCAATGAATGTCATTTTACAGTTTCAGTACAAATCATTGATGAAGTAAAAAATCGGTTATGAAATGTCAAGGTTACACACAGCTGGGAATAAAATGTTAGAAATGATCAGTAAAGCTAATACACATCAACAGAAGAATGGCTATGACAAAATGCATTACATTCATGTTCCACTTAAACAATTTCTATGCATTTATTACTGAAAAAAATATATGTATACCTCATTACAAAACTGAAATTTTAAACAACGGTTTTACTTGCTATTAACCACTGATACCTTGCATTGAAAGCACTTTCCACAAAAGAAATGATTTTCAACTGCTATTCGATCCCCAACGTTCAAATTTTTCACATCCGGACCTTTTCTCACAACAATGCCCGTTGCCTCATGTCCTGCATTCAAACTTAAAACTTTTTGACAGTCTGTATGTACTTGTTGTTTGAAAAGTTAGACCAGGTATGAAATGAACCTCAACAGAAGTAATACATATAACCAAATATTTTTATAATTTTTTAAGTAATTTGCTGTAATTTTGCCCTAACAGTTTCAAGAAAAGAACTATTATATTTGTACAAATTCTAAATACTGTATTAATTCTAAATACTCAGTAGCTGAGTGGTTTGTGCACTGGCCTCACAATAAATGTGGCTCGTGTTCCATGTTCGAAACCCAGTGGCACTAAACAGACTTTATGATGCCCTTGGGCAAGGAATTAACAACCCTTGCTCCTGTTCAATGGATCTGGTGAACAGTCCTAAATTCGAGCAATACTATATAAAAAATCAAAAAACATAAATAAAAAATGTGTGACAATCGGAACTTTCACGAAGGCTAGCTCGGTAACCAGGGCTCAAGCAATGAGAAATCATCGCCGGGTTTAAGTTGTGCCAAGACTTTCCTTAGTCGGAGAATAAAGATTATCATACCATACCAAAGATACAGGTTTATATACATGTTACATGCAATGTGTACTACAAACATGACAAATTTGAGTTTAAATTGGGTATTTTAAAATATATATAATATATATTGAAAATTATGGTTTTACAAAAAAACATATTGTAAATACATATAAATTTGATAAAACTTACCGGGTATAAACGGTAGAGCAGCAATAACTTTTGCAGTTTCATTCCACATATACAGATTAATGTCAGAGCCACAAATTGCTACCTGGATGTCACAATAACTTTTGCAAATTTTATGGTAGGTTACAATTTTTAAAACTAAATATTATAAAATATTAAAAACAGTATCAGAAACTGCTTTCTTCACATTTCAAACTGCACCTTTTTAATCTTTATAAGCACCTCATCGTTTACAGGAAAAGGAGTTTGAATTTTCATGCACTGATATCCTTTACTTGCGGTAGTTTTCTGCAAGCAAACCATCTCTTTTGGTATATCCTCCATAGCAGAAAATTAGATTTTCAGTCAAATATGAAGTGCAAAACTACTACAGTAGTAGTAAAACTAATTTTCTGTAATTATGTATACTTCATATATGTAATCATATAAAATGTAGCTAACATACGTGTTACACTTAACTCATTAATACACGTTTCCAAACCACAGTAAATGGTAATAATTTATAACAAGGTATAATCTTATCTCTAAGCTAAACACAGTTACATTATATGAATATCAATATGGTATTACGTATTACTACCTTAATTACATTATGTATTACAACCGTACGTATTACTATCTTAAAAATATTTTATAATACTACTAAAATATTGGTTTAGAATATTTAATGGTGATGTATTTGCAATGCAGTATCTGATAATTATCAGAGGGTGACAAAGCACAAATGTCACTCATAAACTTTTGTGTTTTTAATCTCAAAAATCTATGTATTTATAAGCGGCTTATTCACATCTATATGAATTGCCTCCAACTAGTGTAATTTCATTACAAATTTGATTTTCAAATAATTTTTACATCTCGAGTCAAGTATAATGTATGGTACACAAGCCAGTAGTTAGCACATTTCTTATTAGAAATTTATTTCGTTTGGTTATTTTGCTTGCAATAGACAATAATGACGACCATGACACAAACTGTGAATATATTTTATAATTATTTGCCACCTATTTCTATGATGCTGAACAATTTTGTTTAATTTTTACCTCTTAATTAACATATCCTTATCTCACCGTTCACATACAATATTTTTAAAATGCAAAAATGTGCTTAAAACATGACACTCATGCATGCTACAGTTCTAATAAGTGATCATAAAAGCTAAGAAAATAAACTTATACATGTTTGTTTACTATTGTATACTAAAAGTAGATGTGGCCAACTTTCAAGAAGAAAGCTGTTAATTTGGAGGTGACTTCTTGTTTGTGGCGCTAATCAATCATAGTTTTAGAGAAAAGCAAGGTACACTATAGGGTTTAAGGGTTACCATATTTTCGTGGCCTAAAATCCGGACACTCTTTAGTGCCCACTAGCGGTTTTTAAAAATGAGGTATGAACACATTGTCTGTCAATTTGACGTCACAGTAGCAATGCTTTGCCTATCCATTGTATACCGGAGTGGATTTTTGAACATAGTGTCGTGAAGTCACTAGGCTATTGGGCTATTTCTGATTTGATCTCTAGGCTAGGGTTAGGCTATGGTGATCTCTAGGCTAGGCCGCTAGTAGGGTTGCCATACCGTCCGGAAAATTCCGGACATATCCGGAATGTAGGGTTAAATTTTGCGTCCGGGAGGAATTTAAAAAAATGCTCAAATGTCCGGAATTTTATGATGGGCGTTTTGGGGGAATTAGAATTGCGGGAATAATCCTGTAAATCAGGGGTGTCCAACACGTGGCACGCGACGTGTCTGAGTTGGACACACCTGCTGTAAATTATGTTTAACTTTAAACATTATACATGTCTTTTGGTGTTCCATGGGCTATTATCTCACTTACTACTTTGATATTAATGCCTTGGACGTTATCTTTGCTGGTATCATTTTACTGCATCTGCAATCGTACTGTGCACACTGCCAATCCAGAACATTGTTATTTCGTACCGTGTGCATTTTTTTTTACTACAAGGTTGTACGGAATTATGATGTAACAGAGAGTTTTCCTTATCAATGATGTTTACCACTTAGAACTTTCTGGAGCTTTGGAACTTTCTTGAACTTATTGACCGTTGTGCTGAATCAGAATTGGTTAGATATAGATCACATGCTGCGAAAATTACTAGAACATTCCAACAGTCTATAAAAGCAGGCGATTTCGCACATATAATCAGAGATTTACTTAAAATGTCATAGAGGAGGAAGCCTAGTGATTTACTTAAAATGTCAGGAACCATTTGGTTCAGTTATTCTGGTGGCTAATTACTTTGTTTTTTAGATTATGCATTTTTAGTTAGGTTGTATTTATTGTTAATAAAATAAGATATTATTTCAAATGGCTAATTCTAAACGAAAGTGCGCATTCACTAACGAAATGCAAAAAAAACATCCATGTTTTAGAAAAGGCAGGAATGATTATGAGGCAGAATGCTTGGTTTGCACGTCAGGAACCTATATATCTGTCGTGCACAAAGGTAATGGTGATTTAAACACACATCTGGAATCGGAAAAACATCGCAAAGCAGTAAGAGGGGCTGTTGCATCAACGAAAATGACAAATTATTTTGTTACAGCAGGAAGCAAATGCGAAGATGAAATCACTGCCGCAGAAGGCACTCTTGCATTTCACGCTGTTAAGCAACATCATAGCTTTTTGTCCATGGACTGTACATCTGTTTTACTTAAAAAGATTTTCCCTGATTCTAATGTAGCGAAGAAGTTTAGTAGTGGCCGCACAAAAACAGAAAAAGTTGTTACTAGCGTACTTGCGCAATATTCTATTGATGCTGTTCTGAAAAGTTTTGTTTAATAAATAAAAATAAGTTTTATAATTCATTATTTTAGTTTTTCTTGGTGTCTTACTACTTTAGTTGTCCCTGACGATAGGAATCCAAAATAGTTTCATACTCCTAGTAAAATATGAACCACATTTGTCTGATAAGGCTCGTTGCTCTGAAGCTTCCCGTTTTTTAAGCACAAAAATATAGTATGCCTGACCAGAGGTCAAATCAGAGATGGCCCAAAAGCCTAGTGAATTCACGACACTCTGTTCAAAAATCCACTCGGTTATACAATGGATAGGCAAAGCATTGCTATTGTGACGTCATATTGACAGACAATGTGTTCATTTTAAAAACCGCTAGTGGGCACTAAAGAGTGTCCGGATTTTAGGCCACTAAAATATGGTAACCCTACGCTAGGGTCTAGGTCAGACTCATCGCGTGCCACGTGTTGGACACCTCTGATTTACAGGATTATTCCCGCAATTCTAATTCCCCCAAAACGCCCATCATAAAATTCCGGACATTTGAGCATTTTTTTAAATTCCTCCCGGACGCAAAATTTAACCCTACATTCCGGACATGTCCGGAATTTTCCGGACGGTATGGCAACCCGACTAAATCCCAGCTACTCAAATTGTGACGTCATCTGGTTGTGAATTAGAAGCTAGTGGCAGCCATTATTAATTTCCAGGAAGTTTTTCAGTCAGGAATTTTTTTACAGGTTCTTGTGGCTGGTAATTCCCCATTGTCAAACGTGAAGACCACTTTTGATTTAAGAGTGTAACTTGCTTAATTTACCTGTTGAATTAATTATCTGACTCTGTAGTTGCGTGCGGTTAGAATACTTTAACCTTTTGTCAGCCGAACAGTTTTAATATTAAAACAGAAATAGTTTACAAGAAAAGGTTTGATTATAGGTGCTGTATACTTTCTCAATATTACGAATAACCAAGAACATAAGCAATACTATTGTTTATAAGATGTCTATCGATTTGCAATTACCATGACTAGCTCAGACAGCTCATTTGTTGATTTCGATGATTCACTAAGTTGGTTCTAGCCACATACTTCAAACTAACCACAACGAAATAAGCAGAATTATAGCACACAGAGTCCCTCTCTCTGCTATAGGAAAGGTTATTCGTTTTTTTTTCAAAATAATAAATTGACTGGAAACAAGCGACTTATACTAACTTACTCTCAAAATGTTCGATCTCCCCATTCAAACTTTTTTGTGGGAAATCTTCATTCCGATCAACAAACAGTTGTTTCTAAGGTTTCACTTTTAATCGACGTGTAAGCTTTATTTATTTTTCGCTAAGCAGGCCTACTAGTTACAACACGGTACATAAACTTGTTTTTAGGCTATTTCAACACAAGATGTGTATTGGTATAGTAGTAAAAGCGGCATCCGTGCCTGATAACCAACTGCGTAGACGTTTTTGTAAATGGGTTAAATCGCCCGTGGGTTGAATCGTCTGTGGGTTGAATCGTCCTAGGTTGAATGGTCCTGGGTTGAATCGTCCGCGGGTTGAATCGTCCGGAGTTGAATCGTCCGTGGGTTGAATCGACCTAGAACCGAACAAAAAACGGTACGATTGCAATGGTACCATAACCGTTAACCACGACGTACAAGCCTATTCAGGATGGCCTAACTCTAGAGTCTAGAGTCTAGAGTCTAGACTGTCCAATATTAAGCGTACAATTGGCTACTAAGTAACTTGGTAATAACCTAAGCCATAAGTACGTGAAAGGTCCGTGGGTTGAATCGTTCATGGGTTGAAAGGTCCGTGGGTTGAATCAAGTACGTGAAAGGTCCGTGGGTTGAATCGTCCGTCGGTTGAAAGGTCCGTGGGTTGAATCGTCCGCGGGTTGAATCGTCCGCGGGTTGAATCGTCCGCGGGTTGAATCGTCCGTTGATTGAATCGTCCTGGTTTGAATCGTCCTGGGTTGAATCGTCCTGGGTTGAATCGTCCGTGGGTTGAATCGTCCGACCACCATCTTTGTGCCATCAATACCGATGGGCAAGTTCTCATGATGTCGTATTATTATATATGCAATAAGCCTGCCATAATAAACTTGGCCTACTGTTCGCCCGATTTAACTGGGTCAGTCGCTGTTTTTGAAGGCTGTCCGACACGGATTGTAATTTGTTTCAGAATATTTTGTTTTGATTAGCATAACTGCATTAAAATGTGATTTTTCCCGTTACTGAAGTTGTGTTTCGTGTTTTTATAACCGAATCTTAATCCCTTACGGGTGGACTTCATCAGGATAGATCACAACTACAGAAAATGGCGAAAAATTAAAAAAAAAAACTAGAGTAGGCCTAGATACGTGTTTTGTGTTGGCAATAACATGGTTTGATTTTGTAAAGAAAATTTCTGTTTTTCAGCAGTTGGCACTTCCTAACGAATCATGTACATTTGGTGAATAATGTACGTTTTTAAATCATGCATACACTCAGGGAGTCACGCGGATTTAGCGAATCATGTACATTTGGAAAATTATCTATACATTTGACGATCCATGTATATTTGGCAATTCATGCATACGTTATGCGATTCATATGTACTTTTATAGAATCATTCAGTGCTTTCTTAGGAATGATGTTGGTTCAGCAGTTGGTGTATGTTTGTCTACCCACGCATGTATTTTGTAAATTGGTTTTTCGATTTTTGATTTACAAAGACTAATTTCCAATTATTTGCCCGTTTTATAATTCATGGTATAAGTTACGTGATTAAAAAACGGATATTTGATTAACAAAAGTGTAATCTGATTAGGCCTAAAGAAAATATCATTTTCCATTATGCATTGTAACTTGCCAACAGCCAGTTTGCTTTGCAATAATTATATCTGACTTAAAGTATCGTATTTTGAATTAAAAAAGTCAAGTTGTGTACTTTAGTGTAATTGTTGCGAAACTATTTTGAAAATTGGCATATAAATCGTACAACGGCAATCACAGAAAAGCCTGTTTGAATACCGGTTTTGACGTTTGGCTTGTTGTTGCATGATTGGAATCCATAAAATTACGTTTGAAAACTCTTCAATGAAACTATGAAAACAAAGCATTGTGCCAAGTGGGAAAATATTTGGATACGCGGGAATACTAATAATATGTTTTGATATTTCAGCAAATCCGAATCTGTTGACAATCACTTTAACAAAATAATTAATGACAAGCAAACGAACCATAGGCCTACATATAATTTATTAATTTGTCACGTTGCTGGTGAATTAAACAATTCTTCTTTTTGCGTGCCTGTAGTCTCTATGACCTATACAAAATCACTGAAACTATTTGCAACTATTCCACTCTCTGTACGATTAATCGATAAAATTGATGTATAGGACTAAATGTTTTGGATGGAGTAAAAGTAAAGTGTTTTTATGATGAATTCACTCGAAAAGCATTTCGAAACTTCTGGTAGGTCTATCATTAAATACATTCTGGTATCGTTCTAGAGATATAAAGGCATAAAGGTGTGATGGACTCTCAAGACTTCTCTTGGAGCGGATATCTCAGTTAGGTCAGGCTAAAAATTTCATTGTTAGTGCCATACAATCAAAAACAACGATTTTTGGTGGGACCTGTGTATTTATATTTACATATAACCTTTTAAAGCAGCTACTTTCCTCATGCGCGTTACTTGACTTGAGTACTAATTTGTGGTGGGCTATTCGAAGAGCCTACTAATATCCCAGTATTCGCATGTACTTGATTATTTTTAAACTAAACTTACTGGAATTGGTACTTTTTGTCAATTTTTATGGTTAATATATTATTGCATACTAATGTTTCTTAAAATTGATTTATCAAACTATAATACAAGTTTAAATGAAGCTTCAGTATAGTATGACCAATCGTCAATCCAATTTTTTTGTTATTGTCCGTTTGATCATTACTGCTAAATGCATAAGAATGTTAAGCGTTATGATGTAGGAATTCGATGGTCTCGGTTGACAACGGAAATTGATTACAAAGGTTATACCGTAATACCTACAGTATATAACAACAAAGTACTCCAACACGGTACCTATGTTGAGTAGGCTACTTGCCACCGGGCCTGGTAGGCTAGCCTACTCGAATATTCTTAAACTATACACTTCCAGTTGCGTTCGAACTTTGAAATTAGTACAATAGTAGATTATCGGATATAGCTTTGAGTAGAAGGCAAAATAACAAGTTCAAGCCTATCCACCAACTAGGTTCATTTTTACGCCACATTTAAAGGCTATATTTACCACAACCACAGAATAAATGTACAGAAATTACTTGAGAAGGGCTAACTAACCCATGTGTCTAGATCTGCAGGACAGAGCAACCACTTAGCCTTGCTACCACAGTTTTGACAATACATTCTTAGTTTACTGGAAGATTATGCATTGCTCTATTAAAGACTTGTCAAACCACTCTGCTCTGTATTAAAACTGCTTTCACTTTCGAGTTTAGTTTATAAGTAAATCTATTTTCCCGGCCTGAGCACTACAATGCAAGGTTTACTTGATTGTCCTATTGAACAGGAATTCCGTACTTAATCAAAATTCGTTGTGTTTTATTCTCCATATAAAGGACGCAAGGTAAAATAACGCGCAGGTATAACATACGAAAAAATTCGGTGGGTGTAAAATACCCTCATCGATTTACAAAATAGTGTTATTCTGGATGCATTTAAATCGGTCTCAGGGTACTAGACGCAAAAAAGATTAAAAACCACATACTAAACAATGGCATTTTTGCTAACACACGATGTCTAATTCGTACCATAAACAGGGTTTGGTCTTAATTTTATAGCTTAGCGTTATTTTATTTGTTTGCAGTCAGGTAATAACTCCACAACCGTGTACCTGCAGAGCAAAAAAACATTCCAAACATTATAAAACATGTAGTATAACCGGAATGTTAAACAAAACGAGGATAAACACGAAGTTAACAAAAGGTATGAAAACAAATGCAAACCGAAACACAAATAACGATAAACAAATGAACGAAAACTATGACATCGTAAGACTAGAAGACACCTGAAAATAATAAACCTTGCAATAACAAAATTCATTGGATCGAACAAGTACCCTGTGTTGCAAAGCGACACGTCAAAAGAAAGTAGGTTGTTACATATGACGAAAAATACTAGCAATGCTATTGGTAAAAGATTTGGATTTTAGAACTGAATTTACACAATCCAGAAAGGGAACAAAGCACGCTTTCTAAGTTGCCAAGAGCACTGGTTGAATATAACACAAGCTTGCAACGGATAATATCTAAATCCAATAGTGTCACTATATAAACGAAATTTGCTTGTCAAATTTACGGCTAGCCATTCACAAACGCTTAGAAAACAGTAACCCCATGTTTTAAACTTTTGATAAACGAGTCATGCTTGCAAAGAAAAATTCATTTAAAATCAGATGCTAGTTAGCCAAGCTAAAAAAAGATCAACACATCAGACAAAAAGAAAATGGGGCACCTTATAATGCTGTGATCAGTGGAAAAGCCGACTAATCATTAATATTTTGAGTTGAGGTGTAACATCAGGAGAGTTGAACAAGACATAATAAACACAAAACAGAACATAAACGCAGCACAATTTTAAAAGCTGAAATGCGATTCAGTAGTCTATTTTTTGGGATTTGACAAAACGCAGACTGGGAAATAGTTTAAAAGCAAATTTCGATATGATATAAAATTTGCACCAAACGATTTATGTTTGTGTTGTATGTGAACTTTTGCATATACTTTGACTTGCTCACTCCCACTGTTTAATTTTGAATTAGACAGGATCATCAATCTCGAGGAACGACAATTTGCCTCGCTGTTAGCATATATGAACTTTTCTCCAGAGCAGGTAGCAAAAATTGAACAGAAACCATACAAGGCATGGTATATCATTCCCTTACAACTTAAACTAGAGCATCCATTTTCAATCAGATGATATTACACACGTATCAGCATCACCACAATTTTGCAAGAAGCCGAAGCCAATTGAATAAACAAACTTCACAAAGTTTTCCATAAAGATAAATAACGTTCCAGGGATGATCTCATTATAAATTGCAGCAAATTCAAAAAAGACTGACAAATCTGGCCTATTTTTTGCTAACTTTATGTTACACAAATCATACACGAAAGTAATTTAACAGTTGGTTAAAAGAAACTTTTCAAGCGGTTGGCCCAAAAAAAATAACAAACTACTTTAAGCTAGTTTAAATGTGCAATGAACTATTCCTTTCTATACAAAAGGTACAAGTACAAAGGGTCAAAATAAGCATAAACAAATATTTTGAAGCCACTTTCCGGAAAACAAGGCAACAACGTTTTCAGAAACATGGAACATGTGCATGCACGATTTCCAAACTCGTTTAAGCATCCACACTCGTTTCAAAAGAAATTTCATTCGAACTGCTGTTGTTGTTTTCTGTTTGAACTCCGGTTGTGTTGTTCTGTTCGGAGTCAATAGCAGAAGATGCATGATTCTGAAAAAAAAATCAGCTTTTGATCAGCCATTGCACTAGTACCTGCTCTTTGAGTTAAACAATTAGCATAAATAATTAATTTAAATAGTTTGTTTAACACTGATTACAAAAGAAAACATGCAGCGGTAGAAAACTATGTAGATATCTAGATTCTAGAGCATATTCAGGAATGTTCAATGAGTTGCGGTTGTTATACGCAAATACTTTTCCCACTACCGGTGTTACTGGCTTTAATGACTTCCAGTGGAGTGTTTTGACTTCGGTAAATGCTGTGGCATTTGTCTTCGGATAGAAATTTACTTTGTTCTTGTCAGGACAAGTTGGGGATATTTGCTGGGGTGTGTCCTGCAGAAAGAAGTAAACACATCACTCCTAATCAAATAACTTGCAATATTTTGTATCGCACACCAAATAATTATAATGTAATTCATTCAAGGTTAGGTAAATTATTTAGCTACAACAATCAACTTGTAGCACCTGCTCTTTAAAAGGTTTAACATTTTCTGCTCCTTCTGGTGGCTCACGTTTAAACATATATGTGTTGTTAGGTCGTGGACTAGATGCATACTTTGGACAGGGGCTTACTCCTGCATCTAAATAAAAGCAAAAATAAATAGTTATTTCTTTACAAAATGAACTGTAAACGAACAGATAGTACTTTAAGGTTTCCTTATTAAACCAAAAACGGACAAAAAATATTTTTTTAAATATGCCATTTCTTACGTTCTTGTAAAGTTTTATAAAAACGTTTATGTTTTAAGCTCAACACAAAAAAAATCGTTTGTAATGCAATGGAGTAGCTACAATTTAATACAACAATTATCTAAAACGCGAAGTTTGTATTAAGAAAGTATTATATGTCGGAAATTAAATACAAAAATTCCAAAGAGTTGAGCTTGCTAAACTTAACTTAATCCTAAAATTCGGTTACCCACTGAACTTTGAATACTACACAAAACAAATAACTTCGAAGCAATAAAGTCTACAACAACCAATCTGAAGCAAAAGTTTAAATATTTGTTTGTTCACGAAATTACCCTTTGTTTAAAATTATTTTCACACCTTATTGATAATAATTAATTAATCGCAATGAGCGCAAAACCCACTGTATGTTATAATTAGGGCGATTATTTTTTGACTTGTCAAAAAAAGTTAAAAATTTGTCAAATTTACAGCGTTAGGTTAAAAATTGTCAAAATTGTTTAAAAAGTCAAAATTTTTTACCAAGTTAAAATTGTTTACAAACTGCATTGCCGTGGTGTCATAGAGGTTGCAATGTAGGTGAACTTGTCATTTTACATAGTACACCTTATAGCCTACTTTATACTGTTGTAAATGGCCCATTGTCTACTTATTGTGAACCTGCTCTTGCTTCGGTTTTGCTTTAGATATTTCATGTATCTTTAGTTTAGACAAATGTATTAAACAGTTTTTGTAGTGTCTTAGATGCATTTTTTTGGCAGTGATTTGTAATTAGCTCATTTCCCTTTTCAGAATAGGCTAGGTCTGTGTTCAGACTTTTTCTCTTCTTTACTACAATAAATTTTAACTTTTTGTGCAATAATGCATAATTTAACTACTTGAGTTCTTCATACGTCAAAATTTGTCAAAATTTTCAATTTTTAGGTCAAAAAATAATCGCCCTAGTTATAATGCTATGGCAGACCTGAACAACCACGCAACTGTTCTTTTAAACAGTCACGCTTTCAGTCGTTAATGAAAAAAGAGCGTCGCTCATGCTTTTACTCTTCTACATAGAAAAGAGCACGCTTTGCCGCTTATGCTCTTTTTAGTAAACAAAAAACCGTTTCACTCAAATAAAAACAAATCACATTTGTATGTTGCAAATTTGCATTGTTAAACGTGTGTCTAACTGCAACAGTAATTGCTTATCATTATTTGTGCAAATGTTAGGAAATTTCACGGAATCCCATGTTGAAGGGTTTTGTTTTATTTTAATTTTAGATTTATTTTGGGTGTTGTATTGCTTACTTTTGTCATTAACTTTGTGCAGCAAAAATTGTGCATGGAATTAGTCTCAAAGCAGTCATATTTTATTCACTACATAAAATTATAGTTTTAACTTGAGTGACTTTAGGTCCAAATTTGGAAAAATGGGGTAAAAACTAATCTACGTTTTTGCTAAAGTTGTAGATAAAACTTACATAAAACTAGATAATATTTGATCACAAATTTGATCATTGTTACTGCTTTTGTATAATTGTAAGTCTTCCATGTCAGTAAAACATTGATAACCTGACGCAGTTTTAAAAAAAATATCCAAACGTTTTGAGAAAAATGTTGTTTTCTATGCATTTCTCAAGTTTTCCGAGGAAATAAAGCAATTTTTCAGATTTAAATGTCAAATTACAATTGTCCTTTGTTTAGATCCAAAAATCCAATTCTTTTGATCCAAAGTTGCGAAATGTTTCAACTTCACAGAACGGAAGTATTTTTTTCAAAGGTTATTTATGGGTATTTTTCCATCGTGCAAATGATTGAACTATTACACATAAAACTTATCACAATTACCTTACAGTTTTTATCACAACACTGCATGATGATACACAACAGAAATATAGTATTGTGAGCTATGGGCTTTTGGTTTATTCTAAACCAAACTTTGATGGTCAAAAAGTCACATTTAAACAATTATGCTACCCAAATTTCACCAACTATTTTACCCAAACTCAATGATATTACGCAACAAAAATACAATAGTATGGTGAGTCAAGAAAAAAAGTTGGCCGCCCTGCTCTCATTTGTGCTTTTGTCCGAGGATATTGAGAACCTTAACTTTTCATTCCCGACACTTGGAATCAAATATGATTTCCACTATAACCTTTAGCATGGAATTAACCGTTCACGAGTAATCAACATTTGTAAGCATTTAACATGATCTGGTGTCAGCATTGTGTGTGAAAAATGCTTTTCTTATAGATATATACCTTACATCAAGATTCGTTAATAAAGAATCTGCCAAAGTACATCTGCATGTACAAAGCATATTCTGAAACTGAATTCAGTAAAAATTGTATACTCTACACAACAGGATTGGACAACTCACCTTTTCCCTCCAATTCACCCAGGTTTCGTGAGTTGTGTGTTAAATGTTGCTGTTCGCTGCTCGGAGATGAAGTGGGGGTAGGTACGCTGCTGGCACTCTCCCCGTCTTCTCTCACAAATTCTATACAAGATACAATGTTATAAATTCACGTAATAATTTAAAAACAGTGATAAATGCGGTAGGTTACAAAAACATTTAAATGCATCTCCGGACACAATTGTTTGTCCTGTCATGCGGCAGACAACTAGACAGGTCATATGCCGTTTCTTCTATACACTAAATGACTAAAGCAATAGCTCATGAATAACCTTGTGGTGTTTGTGTCTCCATAGTTCGTGTGCTGCTTCGAGGAACTGGTGCTCGGTGGCCATCAGGTGGTGTGATACCCTGAACAACCTGTTAACACAATTAAAAAGAAATTAAACGGTCTTCAAGAGGGACTCAAAAATATGACACACCATCATTTAAAACTACCCATTATTTTATGATAAATTGGCCATATCATACATCTGTATTTGACTGTTTGTACAACAACTAATGCAAAAGTATGGCAGAAATTATTGTAATGAAGCAATAGATACAGCACAACGCATAGACACACAGTGGTTACCAATTTCAACATAGCTCTTCGTAAAAATAAAATTTGTGAAACGAGATTATACTTCCTAGAATAACAAATGATATAAATTTTTCTGATTTGCATCAGATTTGAAAACTGTAACTACTAGGTACCAGCAATAGAATTTATATGAAGCGATGTATTGTTTGGCTGCAACTAAGTTTTATATTGCTATGCTTGAAAAGGCTGCGGTCTAACTTACAGCATGTAAGTGAATATGTTTCCTAAGTTTTTCTGAATACTCAAAGATGAATGTGAGCGAATTTTTCCTTTTCAAATACTATCTAAATTATATGCTTTGCCATAATTATTTGTACTGTTAACTGGAAAGAAAACAATTTCAAACGAATAAAGCAAAATTTCTAAACGTTTAAAATTTAGGTATGAACTTCCTGCAGACATTTGTAATCAAAAATTTAATCTCGATGTACATCGTTCTTTTTTCTGCATGTATTGTACAAAATTTGTCATAATCTAAATCTGCACGCGTATTCGGAACTACAAAAGGAAAAAACGCATTGGGTAGCAGTACAACCTGTGCTATTTTCTGGTTTGTTAGTTATTTTGTGTGTGTTAATATGTAAAAATATGGGTGGTGGATAGAAGACACATCCAGCGACAGTTTATCAGCTGTTGGATTTAAACCAGTTTCTTTTGATTAAATTTGAATATGAATGACGGCAGCATTGTGTTAACCTCAGTTAAGGTTCAATAACAGAAAACAAATTGCATTTTTAAGGTTAACACAATCTTTTTTATTAAACACAAACCCTAGCCAGTTTTATCAGGCAAACTAATTTGAATTTTTCAAAACAAGCTTAAGCTTGTAAAAGCCTGAGTATTAATAAAGAATAATGTGTTGACCTTAAACGTGCTTCTGTCGTGCTTTCTGGCTACTACTTTCGTATCATTTTTAAGCAAAAAGTCAAACAGGCTAACAAACAGCAAATCCAATGTTTGAAAATGAACAATTTCTTGGCAAAGCTAAAAACAAGATTTAAATTTTTTTGAAGTTTAGATAGCCTTAGAATTGAACGCAACAGCCAAAAAAGGATGTAACTATCCAAAATTTTAAGCAGCATTTTCTTTAATATTTGATTATTCCCTATTTAGTTAGTGCCTTGTGCCATGTGCCATGTGCCTTGTAATGTACTGGTAAATACCTACTGTTCAAGTTAATTAAGGTGGTAACAATAAAAGTTGTCCATGGTATGTTGACAAAACATTTTTGGTCAATGGGCTGAAAAGATTACAAACCACTGCTTAAAAAAAACTTGCTTACAAAGGACTAGAATAACGGTAAATACTGATAAGATGCTAGATTCTACAGGTAATACTTAGCTGACATCAACAATTCCAATATTCAGTTCATTAATTCTAGTAAATACATTACCTCACAACGATCATTGAACATTGTGAAATTATGGTTTAAACAAAAGCTAATTATATCAACGTTTTAGTGATGAAAGTAATGAAATTCTTTTGCTGAAATTACAAAGTAAGAACAAATAGTGGAAAAGAATTCTAGAATTGAAGGATTTCCTAAGAAGGAATAAGAAAAAACAGACATACTAGATATATGGGTGTATTAAACCATTTTTAAACCATAGATACCAGGCACAAACGCAGGAAGTTTATGATTATGTCAGGCCTAAAATTTGTTGAAAACACTTTATAATACTTCAGATTGACCAAAATACTCTTGCTGAACCATCCACATTTAGCAAATACTGCACCAACTGCAGTTGATTCACACAAATAGACCTTTGTCCACTGCCGACTAACATATGAAAATAATTGCATTAATCTGACTCTTGCTATCATTGTTTATGTACATAATGAAGATGCTTTTGGGAAAAGTTCCTCCTTTGTTATTAACAAATATGATTACTTGGATTCATATAATAGGAATGTATTAAATATCAATAAATATGATGGTATTGGTGTGTGTAGGATACCATGCGTTGCTTAACTCAGATTCATAGTTTTAAGAACAATCACTGTACTTTTAACAACATCATTCAATACACTTTTGACTTATGGTCCTTTATAAAGAAATTAAGATGCAATGTAAGTGTTTACTTTTTGACACACTTATAATGTATCTTTGGCTTGATATCACTGCTTCTTCTTAATTTTAGATTATTTGAAAAAGCAATATAGTAGATGAATGTTGGGTAAAGAAGTATAACAGATTATGTTTAACTGGATCTTTTGTGCAGGAGCAAGCACAATATGGCCCAGTCAAGAAACAACTGCATTATTACTAAATTAAAATGTGACAGTGAATGTCTTGGTGGCAGATTGTTAAGATAAGCGAACAATTAAACTCTGTTTAAAAGGTTAGATTAAGGTTTAGTTAGTTTAGGTGTTAGATTTTGGATGATATGTGATAAATTAAGATAGTAGGTTTACATTTAAGTGAAGAGAAATGGTCTGAATATACAAATTTGGCCTGTGAAATAAATGCTGTCTCAAGCTTTGTTCAGTTTGTTGTCATACCACATCATTAATCTATAAAACAGCTGGCTAGAATAAAATTAAGCCAAATAGGATGTGCTATCACATGCGTCGACCTCAATTAATATTTTAGTGGACTCCCAGGATTTTAGGAAAACTTTTTTATGAAAGTACAGTTCGAAAATCAACATTAAAACCCCAGGATTAGGAAATTTCAAGGCTGCAACATTATACAAACATCCTATTAAATAGCACACGCGTGAAGCATCTGGGTGTTACAGTCCTGCATGCTTCTACAAATTTAACAAATGTTTTTGTATTCAAAAACTAACTTACTCTAGGTTCATTTCCAGGGACATCTTTGTTGATAAGCATGTCTATCTCCTTGTTCAATGCTTCCATACTGTTTTGTCGTCGTGGTGTTCTACCAAAATTTTGTCCACCAATAGAGATAGGATTTGACATTGATCTTGGCTGGGTTGACTGATGCAACAAACAAATAAATGTAAGCTTTTAAAATGATTTCAGCACAGCTAAAACACAAGAAACATTTCAAAACTTGTTGAAATGTGATAAAATTTTGGTTAATCACAAACATACACTACATACAGATAACGGATGGGCTAAGGCGGAATGATTTCCATGGACAGGAGGTAACCTTTCCTTCTTATCATTATGACGTGAGCTTTTTGCAATTCTTCGTATTTGTTCTCGCATCTAAAATAAAACATATCAACCAATATTACAGTTGATACAGAAGATGTTAATTGTCTAACACACATGTACCTAAGTTTGAACCATAACTAATGGCATTTAAACAAAATCGTTTTTTATGGAAATGTCTTGATAAGTACATTATGCATGTAATGTATGCAGAAAACAATACAAAGTTCTGTAAAAAATGTCCTTCATGATGCAAACATAATATGTTGCAGTAGAAATCCAAAACAACACAACTTACTTCAAAACACATTCTTATTAAAACAAAATGGGCATAGTCTTTCATCATGGCAAATACAATTTTTCAGGCATTTTTTGGAAATAAACTCTGCCCTTAGGGGACTCAATATTTTGCATGTTGCAGTAAACACATTTACATGAAAAAAATGTATATGGCAGGCCACCCTTTCCATTATATATACCTATAACTAACATAAAAAATAAGATATTTTAATCAACTTATCTTCATCAGTTTTCATTTTGATGCAGTTTATGGTGGAAGATGTTAAAGGTTAACTTACAAAGCTAAAGGAAGAATGATGAGAGGAACAGTAATAAAGAACTATTCTGGATGAATTACTGATGTGAAAATATAATTCTTTCAAAAGAAAACTATTACACTTGGAGAAGAAATGAATGTATTGAATAAAATAGCCATCGTTAGTTACACCTATAGAAACTAACACGTATTTTAGTTCGAAATAAATGGAACTATGTTGACCTTACACACCCTAATAGTTCATTAATTTAATATAATCATTAATTTATGAAATAACTGCTTATCAACAATAAAATTTTTTAGTGATCCTCATCAGCCTCATGATAGCATTTGCTAAAAGTTTTCAAAAAGAGTTCAAAAGTTCAGGACTTTGCTAAAAATTTAATGATATGACAGAGTACCTGCTTAAAATCTGGATCCGCAATAGCAGACGTCCGTCCATGGGTGGATTTATTATTTGACTTGATAGGCTGGATCTGCTGATTAGTTGTTTCTGTACTCCAATCAGGTGTCTTTATACAAAAGTAAAGGCGTATAAAATGGTTACAACCTATTTATATACAGATAGTATCCAGAAGTCAAAGTTTAATACAGAATAGTGGAACGTATGCACAAAACAGGGTGATGCAAAAATCAGCTTTAATCTTTTGGTTCCAGTTTTTAAATTTTTCAGACGTCCTAATACCAAAATCCAGAACATATAAAATAAATTTACACAAGCTGTGCAAAAATTTTCTGTTGGGCACATTCAATAAAATTTGAGTAAATTGAAATGCTGTATCTCAAAAACTCTTTACACCCAAAAACACATTATATATTATAACAATTTTGGTGCCTTGGGAAGCTTGAAAAAAGATTTTTAAGTTTCCACAAACTGAAAAACTTTTTTGCTTAACAGTTGGCAAAAAACTCATAATTTAACAAAACTGATTTTGGGTTACACCATCATAGCATACTTATATGATTATATAAGAGCTGAAAATTCAAAACTGTTTCCTGATTTTGATAGAAAAGATTCCTGACATTTAAAGGAATAAGATGGTGTATGCAAATCTTTGTTATTCATCAGCCAAAATGAAAAAAGTTACGAGACCTTCTTCCTCTTGACCTTATTGCAAACTACTTTTTCATTGAATAATAAAAATTTACTGTATTCATGCAATGTCAAAATGTATCCATGCATTTACACCTATGATGTAATTGTCTTGTACAAGTATTTGTGCGATGCCTGTTTATTACTACTACTGCATAGTTTCATACTAATTAGTTTATTCGCCCATTTATCTACATTAGTTTTTATGTCTATATCAGCTTCTATTAGTCTAGACTTATTGATATTAACTTATTTGCCTAGATTTATTTATTTATCCTAATTTACTTTGTCTATTATAAAACCAAATTTGAAAATAGTAACATAATTGGCAACCAACACTGAGAGGATTGATTAATTATCCAACCAATACACTTACCTTCAAATTACTTACCTATCAGTCATGAGGTTCTCTAAGCTAGTCAGAAAAATACAAAATGTAGCACTACCTCATGTTCTTGTAATTTTGTATAGATAGTAATGGTTAGATAGTTGAAAAGTTTGCCTTGTGTTATATGCAAGCATAGCTAGACTTATACTGGCATATAACTAATTTATGGACAACCTACTGAGAATGAAACACAAAAGCTTGTAGAAATTCCACCAAGTACCCTGTTTTGCTGCAGATAGTGAGTTTACGGAAATTTGTAAGGACTGTTTCTGTACTGATTAATTTATTTACAATAAGATGATTGTTTTTCTATCTGTTTGTCTTTGTTGCTGCTTGATCAATGCAAAGTGTTAGTTTATTCTAAATATTTATTAAAGTTCTCATGTAAAACCAGCCCTACCTTAAAATAGGCAAAAAGGCAACAAAGCCTAAGCTTAATTTTTGTTCTTTTCTAATCCACTTTCAACTGCCTTATTTAGTTTCAAATTATAATATCAATATAATTTTCTGTTTAAACAAACAACCCTTTTAAAACTAATTAAGATTTGAAAACTATTAACCAAGTGTGAAAACAATATAATTGTATGTAGATCTTCTCAAAACAAAACCATTTTCAAAATGTTTCGAAAAATATGAGACCCAATCTTGAATTAGGAGAAATATCAAACTAAACATATTTACAAAAACACCTTATATCTTCCAAAGTGCAATTTGTAGATGTGTCATTAGGGGTAATTTGGTAGGCTGATCACTCTTGTCAACATACGATATTAATGAAGTTACTATTTCTAAATCTGCTTTTTATGAGCAATTAAATCAATTGTTAACATAATATGCACTAGCAGTCAAACACATTTGTGTAGAACAAGACATGTTTCACATATGTTGCTTATACTTGCAAGCAAATCATATTATGTAAAAGCTATGTATCAAAGTAATTATGGACTAAATATAGGGTTTTGTCTTGAGCAATTAAAATGTAGATCATAATAAGAGCTAGAAAGGTCTAGTGTTTTGGGAATGACCAACAAAGAAAATTTGCCGAAATTTAAGCTCATGAAATGAAGTTGAATACTGCATATTAATATCACTAAATTGTATATACTATTACTATATGTGATGACTTTACCAAAAAACTTTTGCTAAATTTGAGCTATCTTGTGATTTATAGACAAAAAATGCTTAAAGATCAATTACCAGGTATTACCCTTTCAATAGCAAAACAGAACTGTCATTATACTTATCAATTCGTTTATCATATATAACATTTTAATCAGATTTTACAGCAGAAAGTTAGGAAAATTAAAAATTTTTCGAACACATATATATGCGTTTAAAAATTAAAAAGTTCTTTTAGAATTGGATATTAGGAAAGCTTGAAACTGCAAATTTGAACGGAAGCAGAAGATTGAAGAAATTATTATATACTTAATAATTGCTGTTTACAAAAACATAACAAAAAAAAGCATAATGCAGTAAGTCAAAGTATGAACAGCACAATATTCCAAATAATGCTTTCCATTGCAGTGATAAAAGAACATAATTCTTACCTGAGTTGCCTTATTGTCTCTTGTATGGATACCATGCTGATAAATACCAATCACATCTCTCGGCCATTGTCCAGTAAGGTATGGGCCTGCAATAGTATCTAATGAAGCAGTTCTTCGAATGCTAGGCGACGGACTTCGTCTGTTGGAAACTGAAAACCACAATAAACAAGTATGTTAAACAGTTACAAATGGAATAAGCTTTTTGCTTTCAATTTAAATCAAATAGCATTTCAATGTTAGCAAAATTTTAGTACATGACTGAGTTACATATACCACCAAATGAGGTTAATACCATACACATATACCACTGGTGAAAATTCAAACAACTAAAGTTGCTATTTTTATTAAAAATCTAGAAACATATCTTACATTAAAAAAATTAAATGACTTCAAACAGTTAGATATCTTTCAGTCTTTTCAAAGGGAAGTTATATGAATGAGGAGTGGGGGCCATTGATGTTCAAATTATTTCATTTTTCTCAATGCGCTGAAAGTAAAACTTTACGTTGGCTAATTGTGTGTGTAATAATAACTGCTTACATCTTAAAGTTACGACCCAAATTACATTGGTTGATTTATTTTGGTAAGCTATGTGCAATAAATTGTACCTACTAGTTCAAACCACAAAAAAGCAAATTATTCAAATAAATTGTATTTATATAACAGAAAATGTTAATCATTCTTTTAGAAACTAGTAAATCTGATGAAAAGTGGTAAGCATGATGAAAACACAAAATTGGTTACAGAATGCATTCCACCTTTTTGGATTGCATAATCACAAAATCTGAACGAGATTAAGTTAAGGTTGGCATTGCTATATAAATTTTAAATCCGTTCCCTGAAAGAAACCAACAAATAGAAAAGCTGTGGAAAATGTATTATATATGAAATGTATGCAGTTGTACAGAGTTGTATGCGTAAATCGAACAAAGCTTACACAAATTAAAAATGAACTTTGTAGACTATCATTTTTAGTTAGCCACTTATGCTATAGGAAAAAATAAACACAGTAAAATCATTTTGCCAAGAATGAAAGTGACATTTAAATGAAGTTAAAGGAAGTTGTATGTGTAAAAACAATAAAACCAGTGCAAAAATCTAAAACCAAAGTTCACTATTAACAAGGTACATCTATGGGATCTGTCATCTCACATTTGAATCGGAATATTGACAAATATTGACCATTTCTGTTATTCTCATGAATCCAAATCTTGTAGATTAAAGCCAAATCCTTTATTTTGCATAAAGTAAGAAACCTACAGCAAACTGTGCAAGTTTGATGTGTACTATAGCCCGTAATTACAGTGAAGTATTGAACAGTGATTTTTAGTAATTCGATATATAAGCGAAGAGCAAAGATTTTTTCATTTATGAACAAGGTCACAAGCATAACATAAGCGTAATTTGTTTGCTTGTTAGATACCTTGATACAGATGTAAATTTCAAGTTAGAATAAATTGCATAATTCAATTATAATTCATATTCTCATGAATCCTATTCTTTATTACAAACTTGGTATACATAACAAACTGAATAAATTGATCAAAAACATATCATAGACAAAAACCACAGTGAGTAAAAAAACAATGTTTGCTCGAAACTTACAGGAGTGTTTTTTTGTTGAGTTTTGTATCGAATGAAAGGCTTTGCAAAAATAACAACTAATTAGGACTATTTTAAACAGTAGGACAAAAATAGACAAGAATGAGAAAGCTCGTGTATGAAAAAATGATGGTAACAACTCGCTGGTGAAAACTAGGGTGCCAGCAATTAAACTTAAAACAGAAAAAAGTCTACAGTTTCACATAAAAATCAAGTAATATAGATTTAGCAGATGAGCAGGTGGTGTGTTGTAGCAACAAATAGCTGACTTTAGCTTTGGGTTAATTCCATGATAATGTTGCAAAGTAGCAAAAATTGAATCAACAAAATATACAAATAAATTTATGTTTATGTTAGAGTATACGCCTATGCCTTTCTGAAAAAGACACTCTGAATTATTATACTTTTTATATTTTATATATAAAAGCATTTGTGTATCTGGTATGAAGTCTTCATATAAAAATGTAAATTTCACCTCTTCTTATAACATAATTTGTTTTCTAGTGCTTAGTACATAGGGCAATTATTACTCTTTTTGCACATATTATGAAAGTAAGTGTTTGCAAAAAAACATCCGCCAAGTTCTACTCACCTATCCCTGCATACAAATTTAAGGTTAAAAAAAGACAAAAGCATTTGTCCCGTCAGTCACAAAAATAGCACGTATAGTTTGATAAAAAATGCATTATATACTGATATTATTGTTTTTCTTTCCACATAGCTATCTTCTACATTAAGCAGGACATTCTCACAACTAAAAGCTTTTGGCATATATATCTTAACTTTAAATTTGTAAGTGAATTAAAACTGTCCCGTCAGTCACGTGACCGACGGGACAATTTTTGGTCTGAACAAACATGATTAAATTTACCAAATTTACTTTTCTGTGTTTGGACAAAATCATTTGTTAATTTGCACCAAATCCCAAAACTGAACAAAATGTGGCACCCAAATGATATTGAAATTGAAAGAATCCCCAATACCAGGGATGCACACTTTTTTGAATCAATTAAGCCATACGAAATTAGGTATGCTGTACATTCTCTTGTGAATAATGAACAAATGGACTGTTTTTCATTTATTGGGTCAAATGAAGTGTTAGTTCAGCCAAAAGGAGGAAATGATAAAGATTTTGCTATTGGATCTTGGGTTAAAGTAAAATACTTAGCAGAAGACTTTTATGGGCTTCTAATAAATAAAATAGCTGGTGAATATAAAATACAATGCCTAAAAAAATCAGATAGTTCATCTTTAAGTTATAAACTAGAACCGGATCATGACACTGTTTGGTACACCAAAGATAACATTCTTAGTCAGATGAAAGATGTAACAATTCTTATAAATAGCCGAGGAATGTATAAAATAAATTAGAACATATAAAAATCAGGTGCTAAAATATGTTGTTATTTTAGTTTTAAAGTTTTCTAGCTTTGAGTTGTTTACGGTTGTTGTTTGGGTTTTATTTATGTTTACTAGTTCAGATGCATTTCTTCAAAAGTTGCAGGGCATATATAATTTATTTGTAAGTTAATTTGCAAGTTAAAATGATTTTATGGACGACAATGTTATTTTTATACAGTGCTATAGAAGTTTATTGTCATGTTTTTACAGCTTGCTATTTTGTTAGTTGTTTGAATTGTCAATTAGTATTTTCAATATTTTACTGCATGTCATGCAAAAAATTTGTTATTCAGATTAAAAAACTAATTAAATTTTATTTAGTTTCAGTTGTTGAATTGAGTAGATGATATTATTTAATACTCGATCCAAAAACTGTGAGTGTCCTTTTATTACTTCAGATGTTGTCCCGTCTGTCACGTACACAATACACTATAATCTTGTACTTAGTAATTGCAGCCAAAGTTCGAAATTAGTTTAAAGCACAGTTCGGGTCAACAATGAAATCTACAAGGAAACACCTTGATTTATCAAATAATGAGATAGAAATTTGTCATCAGTTGCGCTGTCCCAAAAAAGCATGTTAATTTCTGTCCCGTCAGTCACGCTAACAAATTGTGGTTTTCCAAACTTCTACTATATTATTTTACAAAAATTTATGATGCCATTTCATAACATGCAACTACCATTAACTGAAAACACATTTCCTTTTTTCCAACCTTATATAAAACTAATAATATTGCATTTATAATTTTAAAAATTCTATCTTTTGTCCCGTCAGTCACGCTGGAATTGACCTTTGATGTTGTACCTCAGTGGATGGAAAAAGAAAATCCACTGATATACCGTTCAATGGACTGTCTTGTTGTCTAAGTAATTGCCATTTCAATTGAAACCAATTGAGTATTACACTGTAAGTTTCACTGATAAATTTAACTTACACCTCAGTTATAGGCTTATAGCCTGACCTACAATATCGTCATTGTACAGTGTTGAGATGATTTGTAAGGAAACAATTTAACTAAACTTAGTAATAGGTTACCGCAAACTAAACTAATTGCTCAAGTACCAAGAACACATTGAAATCTAAACAATGGGCGGTAAACGTACCAATACACCAAACACAAATGTTATTGGGATAAGAAATCTGGCAAAGTAAAAACAGATGTTCTGAAGAGAACAAGCGGTGAGTCAAAATTTGCTGACAACAATATACAACAATGCAAATTGGTATATATATACATATAGTTTAGATAATATATTTTCTGATTGCATTTGTTACCTTAATGCGTAGATTTGTATTTTTATAGAACGATTGTAGAAAAAAGCTTAAGTATCGGAAAGTGAAAGCAGACTGTATCGTTACTTCATAAATTATGCCAAGTCTACTTCCTCAATATATGGTCCAGGAAATTGGGTTAATCACCCGGTTGTTTTATGCTAGAAATTTTGGTCATGACTGAAAACAGTTGAAAAGTACTGAAAGAAAAACGGTATTTAAAGGGGAATGGTGAGTTTTTCAAAGAAGATTTGGGGTATTTATAGTAGATGGAAATGAAAACAGGTCTAAGTCATTACCTGACAATTGCTTTCACCAAAACAGCTGATACAACTTATTAAACATAATCTTATGCTTCAATTAATCAGTACATATATATTGCTTATTAATAATAATACGTAATTAATATCAAGCAATTGTATCGTGTCCTATGCCCGATAAAAAAACACTCAAGAACGCTTCACAAACATCAGTTAAAAACAAAGACAAAATATAAAACATTAAAAACAGCAAACATTACAGAAAACTTTTATATCTCTGCCTGGCCTTTCAGGTTCTCTGGCAAAACAAAACTCAGAAAGATTCAGCTAATGCTCACAGACGGCAAGCAAGCGTCTTGTTGCCATGCTCCATGATTTTCCTCTATATGAGTATGGTCACAAGTTGCCACGTTGTTTATCAAAAAAGAACGTCAGGTTAGCCACATAATTTTGAAGATATTTATGTACTGTAACTGCTACAATTGTTTTTGAAAGATTTGTATTTAGTTGATAATGCTCTCTGATTTAAGATAAACCAGTATTTCTGCTAAATCGCCTGTAAAATCAAAGGCATATGTAACACATATGTTATATACATAGGTAGCTTGGTGTTTAGGTTAGATGATTTGGTAGCAAAAGCTTTAATCCAAACGTGTGTGATGAAAAATGTTATGAGAGTGAAATAAATCCCTACAGAAACAGTCTAGTGTCTTTCACGAAGGAGGCATATACCATCATTAAAACTATACAGTTCTAGTAGTTTTGTATTGTTAAATCTAGTCAATGAAGAAATCTTAAATTTAAAAAGTAGTGCTCATACATATGCTTTTCAATGGCAGAGCCAGTTAACACTGTTCTGAAGAGAAAGCACTCTGATCAAAAGCTGAAAGTAGACAAAGTCTTTTCTTCAACAAGTGCACTGAAACAAAGGCGATTGGAAGAATAGAGAGTGTAATGAAAGTGACAAAAACCTTTTTCATAGTATAGTTTTGACAATCTTGAAAACGTATACTGCCACTGACTGAAATACCCATGGCAAAGCTGTGGTTTGGAAGAAAGAATGAATATACAGTATACACAATAACTCATAGACTGTGTGATACAAAAGTTACTCACATATATGTTAGCCTGCATTATCGCCCTGAAGTAATTTCTTAAGTAAATTTGTCTGCAGCTAGTTAATTTGAGAAAAAATATGGTACTTGAATATTACATATATTACAAGTAACCCAAATACACAAGTAACTTCTGAAAAATGTTCTACCTTTAATATTTGGGGAATTAGGGCTTTTCCTATCAACTCTATCTGGAGATGATCGATGATCTGGGGAGCTCGACCATCGATTTCTAACATTTCTCGTCTCTGTAGCAGATCTTGGAGTTGGTGATGAAGAGGGAGACTTCTTGAGCTATAAAAAGCAGTATATATGTAAAAGGTGCTGAGCAGTAACAAGCCAACTAAAGTTCTGGCCTAACTTAAATAAAGGAACCACTCATGCTTACAATATTTAAAATTATATGTAACTAAACACGTAACAATGCCGATGTTAAATGTCAGAAAATCGATATATCGGCCACTTAATCAATGAATCGGCTCTTTTTCATTCATTCATTAGTCAATGTTTTGTATAACCTTTAACTTTTTTCTGGGACAGCTTTTCTGCCTTTTATTAGCCCTCTTAACGAAGAATGTTTACTCATATTGCAATTAAATTTCTTAAACTTTAAATGAAAAAGGACTATACATCAAATGCCTTTATTGAAGAAAAAATGTCTTCCACACAATAAGACAAGAACAAAAGTAATTAAAATGACAAAGAAAGCACAAAGTAAATTTTTGCATTCATAAGTACGCTACGATTTAGGCTACTTATACATTACTTCGTAAAAATGTGTTTTTTGTTATTATAACCGTTATGGTAACCGCTAATTTTCTGCTGTATGCATAGTTGCAGAAATGTAAATTTTAAAAGGCTGATGCGGTCTCCAAAAAGACCTTTACAAAACAATGTGCAAGTATGTATAAACACGAGTTTACAACTGCAAAACTGGCAAGTTACCTGTCAAGGTTTGGAAAAACATAAAAATCGTATATCATGTTATATTGCGCAGCACGCAAGAAAAATACCACATCGCATTAAATTTTGTGTTTGTGAAAGGTCACAAACATCGGCTGATGCCGATGTTGGGAAGGGCCGATACATCGGTATCAGGAAAAATGGCATTGGTTCAACTTTAAATACAACCAATCAACTTAACAATTATTGACAATTATAACTAAAGGTGCCATTTGAAGTGTGCGATAAACCATTACTAGCATACAGTGGAGAGGTGTAAAAAAATCTTTTCCAAATAAAATCATGTAAATACTTGAAAGGGTTGAGTGGCTCTAATTGGCTGCATGCGTGCACCACCCTTGAGGATTGGAATAGTCTTTTTTGATGCCATCATCTATAGCATAACAGCATTTACAAATTGAGTATATATACCTTAATGCCTGATAAATGTAATGAACAAAGATAGAATTTTTTTACAAAGAACAAATATGTAATAGTACTGAATACTACCGATATGTATGTGTGTGTGCTATAAACATAGTGTATATTCTAACACATTACAAGCTGTGTAGCCTATAAATTGAAAACACCATATAGTAGGTACCGGTAATTAAAAATATATCATACTTCAAAACCAAGATTGCGATACATTTTTGGCAATAACTGCTTAACCACTATATTATTAGTAAAAATCCTTTCTCCAGTATACTACTTTTTTGCTTTAAAGCCAACTTATTGATTTAAAGCCAGTTTGTTTTGGACTTGCCCCTCACTTCAATAAACTTCTTATTACATACAAACCAGACTTTTTTCTTGAAAATCTCAAACAGTGGACAATAGATAAGATATTGCAACAGTATTATACTTGACATGATGGTACTTAGACCATATAGTAATACTGCTTTTAAAACAAGAATTATTTTCTTTAGTAGCAGCAACAGTAGATTTCTCACACATATATTTGCATGGACTTACAGTATGTTTTTCATAAGGAATATGTAACAAAAGCGATAGAATATGACATACAGTTAAAACAATTAAATATCTTATCAGAAAACACACAAATAATCCAAGTTCAGATTGCATGTTGAAACCAAACTCATAACATATTTATGCACAAACTTAGAAGCTTGTAAAAAAAGCATTCTGTAAACCATTCCTCTGAGGTTTTCATTACAGAATCCATAATGTTGGAAAGGCTGATATGATATTGAGAAAAACACCAACCTGTCAACTTGGAGTTAGTTTATTTCATACATAGAAATATATTTTTTGTTAGTTTCTAGGTAAAAATGAAACACACCTAAAACAAACACAGTCTAAAATTAGCAAGTAAACCTTCCTACAGAATTTATCAGCTTTTTAGATGCAAAGCTGGTTGTGGAAAGGCAGAAGCTTTGCCCCGATATCCCGATACAAAGTGCTTAGCAAGACTAGCATATACAGTTCTATAGCATTTTCAAGGTTTTATGCCTTTGTAATAGTTACACTTTTATTGGTTAATTTTATATTGCAATTGTTTTGTGTCATATTAGGATGCTGTGATAGGTGAAATACTTATTTACATAACCTAAAATGCTCTGATAGATACATGTGATTACTTCGTTTCATAATTACGAGCAATACTATATATACCAGTAATTATTAGCTCAAACCAAACAAATAAAATCCTTTACAGTTTAAAATTTATTTTGATTGTAGTAAACCCAATGATAGTATGGGCAACTTACAACAACAGGAATTGCCTTCATGAAATGTATGACAGCAAGCAATGACAGTAAACCTTGTACAAGCAGTGGTGTAGTTTAGCGTACTTTGTACAGTAATGACAATGTAAGCTTGACTACAATTGTATTGTTAGTTAATTTACAAACGTTTCAAGCAAAACCTCCCAACAACTTAGGCTATGCAAGTTTCATTAAATAGATGATTAAAAGCAGAATGACACATTATCACATATAGGTTTACGGTAAGCTAGTACCAATAGTGTTATGTTCAAAATTGACATTATTGCTGTTGCTCTTTATGTTGTAACATTACATTTAGCCAGGCACAAATCACCCTACATATCTGTGCTCCATTTCATCACCACCTGCTGCCTACAATTATCTATGTGTAACCTCTCAGTCAATACAAAACGCTTGCCATTTTTTCGGGTCTAGTGCAGAAGTGTACAAACGCGTAATGCATTAGTATACTAGACCTCTGCTACCCAAATTGTGACGTCATTTGGTTGTGCACTTCTGCACTAAACCAATTTTTTCTTTGTCGTGCAAATAGAGAATGATTTAAAACATTTGGGCCATTTCCTATTTTTAAATGGTCCACTTGGTAGCGAAGTAGTTAGAGCACTAAGCTCACAATAATGAGGCCTGTGTTTGGTACTCAGTGGCGCCAACTATGTAATGCCTTCGGGCAGAGCTTTAACAACACTTTTGTTCAACAGCCCTACTGAACAGTTCCAATTTCAAGCAAAACGATAAAACAAAAAATGTTTGTGAATATCAAAATTTGCACAAAGACTAGATCGGTAACTGGGGATCAAGCAATGAAAATGCAATTGCCTATTTTGGGTCACGCAAAGGCTTCTTTCAGTCTGAATACAAAGATTATAAAACAATTCCATGATCCATATATCTATTAACATCTGAACAGAGCAGATAAATTGTTGGCCCGTACTAGGTTGCATGGATGAAAATTGAAATGTAAAAAAATTCACCAAAACCAACTGATATGGTATCAGAATCATCATCGGACAGAAGAAAGTTTTTACACAAAACAACTTAAACATGGCGGCGATGATTCCCGATTCGTCAAGCAACTACTAGCTACCAAATTAATTTTTGTGCAAGTTCTGATAGACATAAGCATTATTGGTGCTTATACGGTATTGCTTGAATTTTGAACTGTTTGCCAGAACAAAGCATCGTTGATGCCTTGCCCCACTGAGGCTCACAATTTACAATGAAATGAGCTATCCTTTAAAACAATATAAATTGCAGTCTAATGGTTGGCGAATAGATCATACAAAGTAGAGCCCAAAGTTTATATTCATGATAAGATATAAGTGAGAATCATTTATTTTTGATCAGATAATAACTTGCAGAATATGCAGAAAGCATATTTAAGCCTTAGAACTCTTTAATTTTTTAAATTGTAAATAGAAAATGTGTGGCAAACATATTAACTTTCAAAACTTGGATAGAGTTTGTGTTCGAAGCCAGCACATAATTCGTTGTGGGTAAAAAGTGCACACTTATTCTGGACAAAAATAAAATAAACTATTTCAACCTTTCCAGTTCAAAGCATACAAATCCAGTGTATCCAAAAAATTAAAAATAGATTATAAGTTATGCTTTAATAGTACTCTAAAATTTTCACATATTGAGCATAACAAAAATCAGTAACTGGTAAATCTGTCAGTTTGTCAGTCAGTCATCTGTTAAGAATTTACCACAGTGTGATGCGTCCAGAGATGTCAAAAATTGTATACTGGCATCATTACAGCTCAAAATCGTTTGGCAATGTGCATGGCGTGTTTGGTTTCCACATAAATTGTACCAGTTAGGTTCTTATATAGGGCTTCAGACAAGATAAGTCTGATACAAGCCGTTGATGGTGGCTGAACCGTGTTAACCCAGTATATAGTAAAATAAAAAACAAGATATAGGTTGGCAATCTGAAGGTTAACTTTATTTTTGATTTTTCTACACGAGCTTTCGTAGACATAAGCTTGCTTCTCCAGGTATACAGTACTAACAAAATGTCTGTACTAAGTAAGAAAATTTTCTTAGTACACCTGAAGTAGCAAGCTTATGTTTGCGAAAGCTTATTTGGAAAAATCAAAAAGTTAACAGGTCTTCAGAGTGCTAACCTATATCTTGTTTCTAATTTTAATAAATTGTCTTGTATAAGTGCAAAAAAACAACTACAAAAAGAATGGAAATTTTGCGTGGATGAATAAAATGTCATTCAAACACAGCATAAACTGCAATCTGGCAAACAGCACTAGACCAATGATGCTTTACATTAAATAAATTTACAATAAATACAATTCACAATAAAAAATCGTTTACTATGAGATAATACCAAAATAAAGTTTGGCTATAAAGCCTATAATACACTATTTGACTTCACGCGCCAGTACTTAATCTGTTTTCAATAAAAAGGTTGAAATAAGGCATCTACAACATTTGTAGTGATAAAAAACGTAAGTCTTGCAGCAGTAGTTTGTCATATTTTTAGCCTAAATAGGGTCTATCTCACCGATCAATCATTTTTAACCACTTCAAAATTACCAACTGGCAAATTAAGTTAATTACACAAACGCAAAACCAACAAACCATTCAACAAAACGAGCAAAACTTGTAATGAAATGAAGAGCGACCATTTTTCGCAAGAGAAAAATGTGGTCACGTGACTGCTTATTCGTTTTTTTCGTAACACCGGTTCAATAACCGTCACGGATCACAGCTGATTGACAAAAACACGAAAACTAGATAACGCCAGTCATTCTGAACCTGTTTACTACAAACCAAGGAACACTTCTTTTCTTTGAAATAATCATGGAAGCGTGTGTAGTGCTCTAGCACCACGCTGCGGCCGCTTAATTTAGCGAAATATGCCGCTTTAATCGCTGGAAGACCAAGGACATTATTATCATTAAAATTCGTGGAATTGGGAGGCATGCCAAGTTTTTAAAATTTTCTGTTAATTTTTAGACTTTGTAGATGAGTTTGAGATTTTCGTGACTTTTCACAGAGTAATTTGCGTTTGAATCACCTACTATAGAGCTTATTTATGCTACCTTCCTGAACAACGGCCAAATTACGATTGTTTTCTGTTAGCAACTTGTTATTCAATGTAAGTGTCGTGAACCAGTATCCAACTTTGTAAGGTTTTCTTTTCTATGGAAAAGTTATTCTAACTCGCTTCAGATGACCAGCAAAGCATACACATTAAACAGCCGCCATGTTACACTCTATAAATAGCCGTTAAGTCGCGCTGTATATTTCGCTATTTGTGTGTGTGTAGGACATGTAGTGTATTTTATTCTCGTTGAGTTATAGCAAAAAGAAGAGAAATGCGATAATTACGAAAAAGTCAAAAGAAAATTGTTTACAAACAATGTTTAGCAAAAATTCCTGCGGCTGTATGTAATGATGAGTATTGTAGGCCCACTAGCAGAACAACGACAAACCGATAAAACTTTATTTACCGAACAAAACCGAGTAAATAAAAGGTAAAGATAATAATATCATGATGTCCAAACTTTAAATGCTCGAAACGAAAAAGTTTAAAAGGAACGTTCTTAGGTAGGCTAATTAACGAACAATTTAACGTAATGAGAAAAGGAAAAGCTGAAGTAAAAGTATCCATCGACTTGGCGCTTGCAGCCAAATTTGCAAAACCGCGTGTGAGCGACGTTTGCAAACTTATGTAAGTTTGACGAAAGTGCACTTCCGTCCTCCTGATCTTAAAACACTATACATCTGTTCATTTAACTTCCCGTTTTCGTTCATAAAGAGTTCTCATAATAAAACTTGAAATAATTTTTTCTGTTCAAACATAAACAAAATAGCAGAAGCCATTAGGCTTTCTCTACAAAACTCTAGCAATGTTTGTGTTTGTACATTTCAAATCTTTGAAGCGTTTAAGTATTGTACAAATCGCTATTGAAAGCCCGTCCCGATGCAATAGACCCAGGTCAATATTACAAAAGTTTTAACTTAACTCCAGTATTTTCAATGCCGGCAGTCCTGCGCTATCCGATGCTTTACTTAGACCCGGCTTGTATTAAAGCAAAACACATAAAGCACATAAACAAATCGTTTCGAAAAGCAAGGTGACAAATACACATGTAGAATAAACTATTATAGTGTCCCATGACTTTAAACAATTAAATGAATCAACCAGGATGTGCTGATGTTTAAATCAAAAGCGGCCAATGATAAAAATTCATGGTTAAAACAAATACCTTAATAATTAATCGATTAAAATGAAATTCGCGCTCACTAACAGTACTGTAGATATACCTTGATATACGTCACGAGGTTGTTATGTTCATTTGCTACGATTGGAAAAATGAAACATTACAAGCTCGGATCAAGGTAATACATTGTACACACTGCACATGGGCTATACTGGGACAAGAAACGAAGTAAACCGAAAAATTGGCAAATAAACCGAGTTATCTGCGTCTAGGACAACGTTTAAGAAATTCACACCCATACCCCGGTCTTATCTATAGTAAAGCATAGTGAATTAGGTCGGAATAAAATAGTATTATTTTTCATTTTTCACGTATAAACTGGTCTACATTTATGGTAGTAATATTGTAGGTAGAGTGATTTTGTGTAAGCGAAACTAGAGGCCTATTTATAGCACCGATAAAAACTGCAACTTAGCTAACTTATTCAAACAAACAGGTAAATAGGCACAAGTAGTTATGATGAGGGCAACGAATTTGATAGAGTACAGTAAAAATTCAAATGATTCTTTACTAAACACCAAGCAAAAACGCTTGCTTAGCAGTAGCTGTCCTTCCAGCTTCAATGCTTTGGGCAGCAGGGTTGTGAAGTGTGGCATTAAAAGTTCCCTTCAGCAAAGTATTGGCGATCAGCGGGCTTAGCTCGTAGGTACCAGGGCCTGGAACCTCGTCTATTTTAACCTGCAAAAGCGGGCATACCCACATTTTATACCATAGTATAAAAACTGAGAACAGCTTCAATAGTTTAAAATGGCGCTAAGCATTACAGTAAGTTATAGAAACAATCTAAATATACCTGCTTAAATCTGTCGTCCTTCGTCACCATGAGCGCCAGTTTCACTTTCTCATTTGCCATCTCTTGTTTGTATGCTCCTATAATAGTAAAAATTAAAAAAGTATGCATGCTGTAGCTATTCATGCCAAATATAGCGCAGGAGTTGAATCGTACCCGGTCCAGGATTGTCCTTTTCTGGATCACTCCGAACCACATCACGTGGAGGTGCAAAACGATCAGATGCTGTCAAGAATGCTCTGTTACGCTTCATGGCTTCTTTGGTTCGTGGAGCTTGCGTTCCACGTTTTTGTTGCGATCGTTTGAAAGAATCTGCAACCTCATACGATCCCGGAGGAGGGTTGTCTTGCAAAGTCTTTCCAGTTTAAAGAAATAAGTTATTTTTTATTAGTTTATAGTAATAGTGGAGAAAAATATCTTTCGACTAACTAATTATTACTTGTGCAACAGGAGCCGTAAGTCTATCAGTCAAAGAAGCAAACGTAGATGTCATCTGTTTCTTGTAACGTTCTTCGGTGCCTTTTGGCTGTAATCAAGGAAAATGTATTAATTTTCTAATAAAATAATATTATATATATTATTTGTAGAAAAAAATTAATATTAACTGGAATTCAAAAAATACCCACTACCTGATAATGTGATGGTCCTGGTAAGGCAACTTCATGTTTTTGAATGATGGGCATAATGCGTGCCGATGTAGTACCAAATGGCCCATGCCGTGTACTTTCCAGGTATGCTCTTTTTAAACTTTCCTGTGCCATGCCAGTGTTAAAAATATTGTAGTGGCCTGGCCCTGCGGATGTTAAAACATAGTACTCTAATACATTTATCATTATGATATGGTTTTCGAATATGTGCATATGGAATTGTTTCATGGTGGATGTACTTATCGTGGATGAGGTTATGTTTTTAATTTATTTATTATCCATTTATCTATAAATGGTTTGTTTAATTTAAATAGTTATGAACAAATCACATCTAAACAAAGATTTCAAATTGCACTGCAAATGATCAGGACACAATGGACGAGATTTTGGGAGTGATAGTTACTTTCTGTTTTGGTGTAATTTTCCTCGGCTTTGGCATTGTTTACTAAAACTACTAAACAGGAGCAAGCAACACAAAAAGTTATATGTTAGGTTAAGTTTCTAACACAGGTCGCTCAGTTGCGAATCTAACACTCTAAGTCTAATAATACAAATTTTATCACATATCATCCAATAAAAAAGCGTTTGACAACGTGTTGGACTAGATTGACAAAAAAAGTTAAGAAAGCTTAAAATAATTAAAAGAAAAATGATGATGCGTTCTAAAACAATTTTGGTTTGACTTACTGTAAATGGTTTACAAACTGAATTGACATTATTGGTCTAGAATCAGGATACTGATTACAATCATAAATATATCAAGTTCCACAGAAGACCTTTGAATACCTGGAACAGCTTTTCCCTTCCCTGAAGGCTGGAACCTTACTGCAGTTTGACCAAAAGGACTTCTTTTCATTCCAGTTACTTTCTTTAATGCTTCCAAGGCATTCCTGGGGTCATTATACGATCCGGGTGCAGGTGTAATCCGCTTAGAGTCTGAAAACCTGAGATAACATCATTGAAAATCGTACAAGTTTTCTCTGAAACTGTTCAGTTTCTGATGTAATTTGTAATTTCGTTCAATAATAAAATTGGCTTTATCAGCCGATTGCATTCTATATCTCATCATTTCGTTACATTATCTCACGTACTGTACATACAAGATCATATATTGCAAACCTTTTTGCTTGGGTCAAAAATGGTGGGTGTTCTACTTCTAAGCCTTCAACATTAACAGGAGCAGTTTTTTTGGTAAACTGCCCATTGATTTCATATTTTCCTGGACCAGGAACTGCTCTTTTCTCCTCTTCTTGAACAACTATTTCATGGTACCTAACAAAGAACAATATAATATACAACTTGCAACCTGAAAAGAACAATGTTTTTCACGTGAAAAGTAATGCTCAAATTTTGTTTTGCTATTCTTAAAAGATTTCTGGCAAGAAGAAAAAAGGTTTTCTGTGTGTGTATTTTAATACATACGTGTTACAAAAACAAAAAAATAATGTATATGATTACTAAAAAAAACATTTAATAAAGATCTAATAGCGAAAGATTAACCAGAAACGAAAACTAAATTTGTTTAAAACAACGATACTGTAAATAAAAGTTCACCTGGGTAATCTGGACTCAAAAACTTTGCCATCAGGGTTTATTAAAGATGCTATATCATTTACTGGCTTTGGTTTGTATGGTTCATACTGTCCAGGACCTGGGCCATCTATGCCTCCAAATTTTATTCTGTCTGCACGAAGTGAACCAAAATGAATTCCTTTGTATTTTGTTGTAGTTGCAGTTGGAGTAAAATTTGCCCTAAAAAGCACAAGAGAAAATTAAACTGGAGACGTATAATAAACCAAACTGCAAAATAAAATTTGTAGTTTTCACAGTATTCCCAAATATTGGGAAAGTTGGAGAGCAAAAAGACAGCATTTCCCAGAGCAGTGGTTCCCAAACTTATTTAGACAAGAAATCATTCAACATTTTTATAATTGTCACGGAATGTTGGAATCCAACTTTTTACTACAGTACAACTATTATTTATTTGATTAATAAACATATTTTCTTTTGTTTTGACCAATATCTTTGACCCTAACTCAAGAAAGTGACACAAAAATTCATAACAGAACTGTCAAAATGTTAAAGTTTGAAGCTTGAAAAGTGGGGAATCTCAATTAAAATGACATTCAAAGAAAAATTAACATATATAATCGCTTCAAAATTATCGCAGTTTCTAAATAAAAACTAAAAATTTCCAGCCTGAGAAAAATAAATGCATAACTTTGTAATTTCCTCCAAGTATTTCCCACAATCAAAGAAAGTATATTTTTCCCCATGTCAAATTATCACATGGTCATATACAGTTTATTTTCCAGCATCATGTTAGGAAGGAATACAGTATGCCATGACCAAAGTTTGAAAGCAAAGTTTATGAAGGATATTAAGGACACAAACTGTGCATTTTTAGGAGTTGTTTTGAGAACTTACGCGATCGATTTGCAAAACAACAGGTTTCGTCAACTCACCAAGTCCCTTTAATATAGAAAGTATAAAAGCAATCTTGGAATGTTTGAAAATAAGAACATGTGGGAAATCAACAATGACAAATAATAAGAGCGATTTGGACAAAAATAATTCTGATCAAGTGCTATATTTTTATATACAAATAAATCAAATGTTCAACTGAAACCTGGATTTCAATATACCTTAACAATTAAAACCCGCACTAAATCTAATGAATGTCTAGATTAATCAAAGGTAGATCATTTTGAAAGTACAAATGCCGTTATTAATTAATGTCTTTATGTAACAAACTTACTTGTAATAAGCTGGACCCATACTTTCATCTGTTGGTGGTGGTGCCTACAAGTTAAATAAAAATTTGTTGCTTTTTAATCCAATGTTAACATGAAAACCATAATACTTAATACACACCAACCTGTTTTCTTAAGGTACCATCATCAGTTTCTTCATAACCATAAGCCTGTCCAGGACTGGGTATTGATGGAGCATCAGGTTTCCGCTGATATCGTACTCGGCTTGTTAGAAGAACCTTACCAGGTTTGTCTGGCTTTAAATATTACAAACATTCCAAGACTAAGATCAACACATTAATACGGTGTGAACTTTATTTACTCAGAATGCAAAGAAAACTGTTATATTTTATATGGGTCCATAGTTTTACAGACAAATTTACATTTATGTATATACTTACAAATATGTATCTAATATATGAGCACTAAACATAGTAAATTTTTTGTTTGTTGGTTTAAAGTTCTGTGCATTTAAGCAATGCATTAAAATTTTTAAACTTTAATTACCTATATCAGCAAGATTAAATTAGTACGCAAAAACAGGTTTCTGGAAGATTGTCACAAACAACTTGCAAAATATCTTTTCATATGGTATCATAGTTCTTGAGTAAGAAAACTAAAAAAATAGCTTCAAACTTAAACATGTAATCAAATACATGCCTTGCCCCTTCAAACCAGAATATTTGGAAAATTGTTTGAGGTTATTTTCATGTTTAAACAATCTTAGTTTGCATTTTTAATGCTTTTTTTACAATCTCTTGCTAAAATTTCCCAATTTGGTTTATTCTGCACTGGTATTTTATAATGCCTCAATCTTTATTGGTAGACCTGAATTAATTAGCCCAGAAACCACAAAGCCAATGGTAGGGCATATATTTATGTCAGAATGCAAAATTAACCCACTAACAAGTTTTACAAAAATACAAAAGTTATGATTGAAAACATTTCACCAGTATTTTTACTGGTTCTATATCAATTTAACCCCAGTCAGCCCAATCCTGTTCACTACAACTGTTGTTAATTCAACACTGGACCACTCAACTCTGGACTAGGGTTGGATTATCCGGATAACGGTTAACCGGTTAACCGATTAACCGCAGGTTTTTTCCTATCTGATATCCGGATATAATTCTGCCGGTTAACCGGCTAAAAGAGTATCGTTGCTAATGCGTTTTACACTTTTTAGTAAGTTTGAACATTCTTCGTTACGTAGAGGCTGACTCCCGCTGAGCGCAATTAAACCTTTGTTCACACTTCTATTGTCTTATACTTTCAACTATGGTACTCGTAAAATGCACGATTGAAATTTACTATCACGTCACAAAGAAAGCATAATGAATGATTCTTTTAATAGAAGACTGCATTCTCATGGCAAGGTAAAGTCTGTGAAGTGTCAGTTGAAAAGCTTTGACTACAACCTAGTCTGAAGTGACTAAATTTAAGAGATGGAATTTAAACGTTTCAAAAGTGATAATCCAGTTTGGGGCTTACTATTCAGCCCACTTCTGTGGAAGCAGAAAGAGCATTCAGTGCATGTGGACTCTTTGTTACAAAACTCCGGTCTCGTCTACAGGATTCCACAATTGATGCATTGTGCTTTATAAGGAGGGCGTTGCAGAAGCAGTGAACATTGAATTTGCGTGATTTTTCTCGTATTCGCTCGTACTGCGCGTGTACGTAGATCTACAATAAAACTGCGTAATGATTTTACAATCCATTTTTCATGCAAACCTCGTGAAATCGATTGTCTCACTTAGCAGTTATTATCCGGTTAACCGGTTAGATAAATTCCAAATATACGGATATATCCGTTATCCGGATAGTAAAAATTATTGATATCCAAACTAACCCTACTCTGGACAAACATATACAATTTTATTTACACTGAATCAATGGGATTAAACTAACTAGCTGCCAGACGTTTAGTTGATTAGACAGGAATTGACCAGGGCTTGGTTGAGCTGGATTGAATTGACCAGAGAGATGTTGGCAGACGATCATTTTAACCTTTTAAACTGTTGTTGCTGGAACACACAACTTTTTCTGGACTAATATTATTTCACACCGACTTACTGCTGCTGGTGCAGATGAAACTGTGGGCTTTGCAGCTTTAACCCAATCGCCCTTTTTTGAAAGATTGTATCTGCCTGGTCCAGGGGTAATTCCACTAGTGGTAGCAGATTCTGAGAATCTTTGACTCCTGTTTGCCAATGGCCTACCCCCAGCATGATGCTCTTGAGGAAATCTGTGGTCAAAAAAAGTGTGGCACAATTATAAGTAAAATCTGCCTACTAGATAACAATATTTGGTTAAAAGAAATTAATTTTGATGAATAATGATAAGTCAAAAAAGTTTCTGTTTCAAATTTTAATGAAGGGCTGAAATGAACCTGTTTAACGTTATTGTAAGTAGTGTAATATTAGTTTTAGGATAATACATTTCACTACTGGTTTCGCTGACTTCCAAAGGCTAATGGAAAAAAAGTAACCAAAAACGATCTTACTAAAAAGTATATTATACATGACTCAAGCTACAAATATGCAGAAGTACTTACACAGGATCATAAGCTCCAGGTCCTGGTGCTGCCATCACTGAATCGCTAACGTAAAACATAGTTTCTCTTCCAGACATGGACTGAAAGGGAGCATATCCATCTGCTTTCATCCATTTTCCACTACAGAAACAAAACATATAACTTACAATGTAGCTTCAGTTTATGCTACTCCAGCTATCCTCGCAATGGGTTCATTTTTTGTTGATCCCAAGGGCAGCTGTTTTACAAAGGTTCCATGGCAAGATCGTGATGCAATGTAAATATCTTTGCACGTACATTGCTGTATTTACAGTACATTCATAAAATATATGATACATATAAATGAATCGAAAATTAAGTTAACCTCAGAGTGCCATCTTATATCTTGTTTTTTCTTTATTATTATTGATATAATCAAATGATACCTAAGAATTGGAACATCATAGGTTCCTGGTCCAACACTGTCCCTTGTACTACCAACAGTGTAACTTGCAGTTGTTCTTGGTGCCCGGTCATACATCTTATTTCCTTTTCATATCCTTTAATACAGAACAATGCTTCACCAGGTAGCAACTGGCATTGAACCTAAATAAATCGTCTTACAAAATTTTATAGGTCTTTCATCCTCCCTAGGAAGAAATTTAATCAATTGATACTTCAATATAAAACTCCCAAACATAAAAATTGAAAGTTACATTTTGTGTAACGTATTTTTATATTAACAAATTTAAAAATAGCCAGAAAAGTTCTATCAAACAACAAGTTCTCGTATTTTTTCTAAGCTGAACTAATTATTCTGTCAGTCTTTTGCCATTTTGTGTTGATCTGATTTCATAATTTTTGATTTTCTCTAGTGTTGACCTAATGACCTAAAACCTTGTTTTGAAAATATTATGGGTGTCCCTAACAATATATTTTAGGTTGTTAGGTTGAGTCCTTTGTGTACATAAGCTTGATGTAGCGCACATCTACATCTTTATCCACTTTGTGGAGTAACTTCCTTTTGGGTACCTTTTCAGTGGTGCAATGAAAAGGTAAAAGCGAGCATTTAATCATTAGAAAGCTTGCAAATTAGATTTATGTAGGAGCTTCAAACATCACTCTAGGCTACACTGATGCTAGGTGTTTGTTGATCAGACTGGCCATAGTGGAAAGTGTGGCAATGCATGCATGAAATTCATCAATGTGCACACTGAACTTTGTTATCTTCACGCTGATTTATAATAAACAAACAAAGAAAAGTGGTTGTTTGATAGCCAAAAAGAAAGAATTGAGGCTTTAGTGAACACCATCATGCCAAAGTTTGTGTATTTGTATGCATGATTTCTGGGTTCCCGATTTCTAGGCCTAGGCTATGCTAACTGATAAAATTCAGGGTTCACATGCATATGCCACACTTCAGCACTTTCCATTTTAGCGTAGTTGCATGCGTGGGAAATTTATTTCAACCTAATTCGGAAAATTTTCTATCTTGATTGTAGGATGACATTAGTAAGTGGGACAGTTCATTTCTTATCCAGTTATGAAACTGCGTTAAAACCCGAGTCGTGTGCACCTATGATAATTCAACATAGATTAGACTACAAAAAAGCAGCCTAGCCCAGACCTATACAGCTACAGCTTACGAAAATAATTTCAGCATGACACTAGCTTAAAACATAAAAATCTATTCTACACGCCTAACAGCTAATTAATGTGTGCAACACGTACTAAAACGAATCTTTAACAATTTTTTGCCAATTTTTCCCACAAGTTCGTTACTACTATCTTCATTTACAAATGACTTGAAAATCCGATCTGCGCTGTAGGCCTAGGATAGTTCTAAACTTCAGAAATAGGTAATTGAGGCATAAGGAGCATGACACTCGTTGCCATAACAGCGTAGCATTTCGGCACATAGACATCGGAAATATAAATATTATATGTGCTGAAAATTTTACCAAAAATATAAAAAACCTATTAATAATAATTAGGGCTTATATTATTATTTTTTGACTTGTCAAAAAGTTAGTCAAAATTTGTGTGATTTGTGTTATTTTTCTTGTTAGTGTTGCTATTCGTTGGAACATGCTTTTATGCTTTAAAATTTTCGTTATAATTACTTGAGTGTTTTCATGCGGCTCCATACGTACTCTGAACTTTGAAATTCGGCCCCGCCACCAAAAAAGGTTGGGAAACACTGATATAAACATTATATGTTTATATTTTTGATGCCTATATTTCAGCACGGTTATTTGAGCATAACTTAATTTAAAAAAAATTAAAAATGGAAATTTTATGCGATGCGGGAAGCAGTTATCTTAAATTGCCCACAAATTAATAAGGTAATACTTTTAAGTGTGGAAAGCAATTTTGGAACTTTACTTATATTGTTCATAACTTTCAGCCAGTTTTCTGCAGGAAGCATGCAAAAATTGACCGTTTTTTAGAAAATTTTACTGAGCAGACATTCTATTGCACGTTTTGTAAATAACCCGTTTGAACAAACTGTGACGGTTACGTCATTATCCATGGGTTGAATAATACTTGAATTGATACTTGTTTCTCAATTTGTATAGTTAATTTGTTAATGCATATTAATCCTTCTTGAATAAGTTTATCAATTTATAAGCTAAATCTGCAATACATTGTGACTGCAGATCATGTATCGAAAGTTTTTTTTACAGTGTTACCTTTTTTATCATTATATTGGCGTAATTTATTTAAAGTGAGGGGCAAGTCCAAAAACAAGTTGGCCATAAACCAAACTGTAGTTGTCACCAGGATCACCAAAATTTATAGCTCAACAAAAGATATTAGACTACACATAGGCCTATGTGTTGTGCTGTCCTGATTCACAACTGAGGCTAATATTATCCACATTGAATTGCAGATTACTGCAAATATAGGCTATAGTAGCACATATATGCATAAAATAGAGGGATCTCTTTCGAACCTAATATCAATTTAGGTTACTTTCAACATATACATTTTGCAATTTCCGTGTAAGGTAGTGTTTACACTAGGCAACGCAAGTTTAAAGCTTCGTTGAAATAATTCACATTTCTTTCATAGTTGTTACCTACACCTTAGAAACAAAACAGTTCAAGTTAGGCTACCCTGTATACACGTTTGATTCAGGTTGCAGCCCTACTAGAAAGTTTGTACTTATCATGCGCCGAAAAAAAATTGGCTTCTGCGCTGATTGTTTGGTGCAGAATTGTTGTTTTACCCTATATTATAAGTATTACTTGTCGTGGCGCAAACTTTGGCATTACATTTGACATTGCCTATTTCACAAGCTGCCGGTTAGAGAATTTGAAAAGTTAATTCGGTAAATGGCTAACCGGTTATACAATTGGTATTTTCTTACTTCGGTAAACGGCAGCCGCAAAGTGTAAGTTAACCTAAAACTAATCCCCTCCAACCCAGATTCTCACCTTTCATGACTAAATCAGATTAAAAGTAAATTTAAACAAAAATCATCAAGCAGTAGCAACTTTTGAGCTCCATACTTTCGGCATACGAGCCCCATCGCTAGCCACTACGCCACAGCATTGCCTTCTTCTCACCGTATATAAAAAGAGTGATAAACCAATCAGCGAAAATCTGCCGGTCACTGTATAATATGATTGAGCAACTTCGGCAAACGGACGCCGGTGAAATAGTCACTTCGTTGCATTTATCAAGCGCACTGAAACCAAACTTTCCAGCAGTGTCTTGCAGTGGTCACCATTGGCTTTACGATGGATTCCAATCTCTCTGAAACGATTGGCTTATGTTACACAACTCGTCCTCTAAAGTAACATTACCCAATTCTAGGTAACTTTCGTAAATTCCTCCTCCTTATATAAATGTAACCTAAGTCACTACTTCTTTTAATTCGTGGTAACATTGGAGATTTCTACTGAAAGGCTACCAACCAGTTGTTGACTTACATGTAGTTCATGTTTGTATCCTTAAGCCCGACTGGAAATTGCAGCAGCTTTCGATGAGAAATCATGCGTGGAAAGACGCAAATTTTGGCATGATGAGGTCCATCGATGTGTCAATTCTTTGTTTATTTACGTTGATAAATCTCATGCATGCAGCTGCCACACTTTCCACAATGGTCATTAGGTGTGCCAGTTGTATGTACAGACTATATATATATTAGAAGGTGGTTTATCAATTTTTTGCGATGAATGCTTGCAAAAGGTAAGAAGTTTTTGACATTCACTCTTTATGTTTCTTTTAGAGTATTGCAAATTTCACTATTGGTGGAATTGGTTATAAGTTAGGCTGTAACTTTAGCTGAATACAATCACGTAAGGATGAGTTCAACTACATTGCGCCAACGTAGGAAAGAACCAATAAAAGAACAAGAAGCATCTGTTTTCTCACGACCTGAAACCCAACAAGCATTTGTGTCATTTCGTCTTGCTTTGTTGATAACCACTGGGATTGTTATTGCAACACTGTTGCTTGCATATATGACTTCTCCGATTACTGCTGTTGGTGTTGAAGAACTAACTATTGTTGAACTGACTGGTCCGTTTGAGCTAAACCGAAAACTTTCTAAAGGAAAACAGTGAGTTTTTATCACCTGTATATGTAATGATTATTATGTTTGTATGTGGGCATGGGTATCAGGATGTCCATTTTGGTCAGTGTCTTTACATAACTTGAGCTTAGTGATAAATCTTCACTAGGTGGGCAGAGAAAATTTAATCGCATGCTTTGTGATAGTTTAGTTTTATCCAAGTAACTTTTTCAGCAGTCTCTCTTGTAATGTTGTGGATTCTAATGCGGCCTGCGTTTCTTCATAAATTATCAGTTTAACCCGTCATTTCAGAAAATTTTTATGCATTTTCAGAAATATTTCTTTAGTCTTGATAAGCAATATTGAAAAGGTAAGGTGTTACCGTGTTAGCATCCCAGCACTTTAGCCTGGTCTCCCAAAATCTAACTCTGTTGCCAAATTTTGCTATACCCGATTGCTACACTGCTGAGCTGACTATCTATGAACAGAAATAAATATAAGCTTAAATAGAAGGCTTAAATTGGTTGTTATTGCAATTCATATGACCCTAAATGTTATTTTCAATGTTGATTTGTAAGGTGGACATTTTGCTATGACGTTAGTGTGTTCATAAAATATTATGGTGTTTAATAATAAATAATTAAAACTATATATAGTGCTGCAATAAATAATGCAAAGACCAGTGGTTCTCAAACTGGGGTTCGTGGTCCTTAAGAGGTCTGCGAAGCAATGTTCTGGGACCGCGTAACACCTCAAACGACCTACGGACATGGTTGAAATATCCCAGACAGCAAAGTTTATTATTTTTCCATCGCAAAATGTCTATAGACAATACGGTGAAAGTGTCTGCAATTGTATCACATATATACTGTGCTAAAAACGTCATGATAGCACCGTGGCTGTTTCATACTACGAAAAGAAATGAAAGATTTTCTGCAAGGAGCAAAACCAGATATGCATGAGAAATTCTTAGATGATTGATTTTGGTGGACATTTTCGAATCCGTCAATTTGTCATTGCAAGGAAAAAATATCAACATACTTCATTGTCATGAAAAATTAACTGCTTTCAAAATGAAGCTAACATTGTGGCATTCCAAGTTAGAAAACAAGAACTATGCGCCATTTCCACATATGAATGCATTTCTTGATGAAAATCAACTTCAAATAAATGATGATATTCTCGCGGTCATATAACGTCATTGTACAATTCTTGAAGATGAAATTTGCCGCTATTTTCCCAACCTACAGGATGTTTAAAAATACTCTTGTTTCATCAACAACCTGTTTAGAACTAAAGTTAGTAATCTGCCTTCGAAGACAACTTAATTCAAGAACAGTTGATTTGGTGAATAATTTGGGTCCAAAACGTATTTTCTCTGAGATATGTTGGTGTATGTAAAATAGAATTATATTTTTACCCAAATGACATTTAATGCATAGCTTAAATGTTTTGTACTGACAGAACTGAGTTTGTGATTTGTTAATATCAAAAGACTCAATGCAGTAGAACTTCTTTAATATTATAACAGCTCATCTGTAAAATGCAAAATCAGATATAAAACGGTTGATCTCCAAATTGACTAGAATACTGTAAGAAATGTATAGTTGTATTGTACTTGTAGAGCAGCGGTTCTTAAACTTTTTTGAGCGCGACCCAAATCTGAGTTTCATGATCACCTCACGACCCAAACCTATGTCGCGACCCATTTTAATGTCCTATAGACCTATATTATATTATATTAACCTATGTCGCGACCCACCTATGTCACTATGTCGCGACCCATTTTCTGACCCTCCGCGACCCATGTTTGGGTCGCGACCCATACTTTAAGAACCCCTGTAGTAGAGGGATGTTCTTCTTCTTGTGCACTCGGGGTCCCGGGCTCCCTCAGCCTACTATAAAATTGTTAATTTGTTGGGGGGCGGAGATGAGTGTGTGCAAAGCTATAAAATCTGGGAGGATTTCAGAATATGTTTATGGCACACACTAGGGTTACAATAGGAGCTGTTGTAGCATTGACCAAATCTTAACTGGAGTATTTTCTTTTTTGGTTCTTTTTTCGTGCTACATATGCGTCATAAATTCCAACACCTTGCCATCAAGTGGTTATGTTTCAACCCCAATAAAATACAATGCAAGCTAGCTTTTTTGCTATGACTTTTAATGACCCCTGATGACTGCGTTATAACAAAGTTTTACTGTGTTTTCATTTCTACCAACATGAATAATTTTTAACTGAGCGAAAACATATAAACATGGTTAAGCAATATTGCATGCATTTTAAACCAGGATATTAATGAGTGCTCCAGAATCAATCGTTGAACACAAAGGAAATCTTTATACTGGATTAGCGGATGGTAGAATTGTCAAAATCCACCCGTCAGAGGATGGAGCTTTAGGAGCGGGCAAAGTGGAGTATTTAACTAATGGAATTATACCCAAAGCAGAAAAGACCACAGAAGACATTAACCATGGCAGAGCTTTAGGTGGGCAAAAATTGTTGTTACAAAATTGTTTTTAGGTTGTTGGAAAATGATTATGAAACAACACAACAGATAAATAGTTTTAGTTTTAAATTCAAGTTTCAAATTAAATTCAAATTTAGTTTCAAATTTATTATCAGTTCAATTCATAGCTTTAAATAACAAAGGTTATTGTTCATTGTTTAGGCATTCGAATACATGACAATGATCTCTACGTTGCGGATGCAATATATGGACTTTATAAACTTGATCTCAATTCCAAGGAAATTACAATATTAGTTAGGCCCAGTGATACAAATCCACCTATGAAGTTCCCAGATGATTTAGATATTACAGCTGATGGAAAGATTGTATATTTTTCGGATGCATCCTATAGATGTCCCATTACCACGTTAATAAATGAAGCACTTGAAGGTAACAGCGATGGGAATTGTCGCCCCTTTAGTTAAGGATTAATGAACAACTGCCCATGTATTACTACAGATTACTTTCGTACAACTGTGTTAGTAACAGGAACACCACTAACACGGTAACATAGGTTAAATCATTAGTTCATTAAATGAGCATGTATTGGTAAGACACCAGGAAGCTACACCTACGCCCACACCATAGACATGCTTCCGTTATTTTGGATTTACTTGCTCTAGTTGCTCATCCCATTCTACCTATTCTCTTAAACGACTGCTAACCATGTTGAACTAAGCTGGTTAATTTTACTTTTTGGTTTATCCAGCTTCCTATCTTTTAACAAACTGCGTTACTGATAACACTAACTCAATAATACTGCTAACAACGGGTACTAACATACCCATTTCATGAGCAAATGTTTTCACACTTCTATAGTATTACAAACACAGTTGAATGAAATGATTAATCCGTACCATAATACAGCTCATTATTATGCTTCACTCTTCATTAATTAGGTTAATTTGTGGAATTCTTGATTTTACTTTGCCAGTAAACTGTCTTTTTGTCTGCCAATTTATAGGAACTTGTACAAGCCGGATTTTTAAATACCATGTCTTTACCCACAAACTGGAAACAGTTATGACTGGCCTATGCTTTGGTAATGGAGTGCAATTAACTAAAGATGAAAAAACATTGATTATACCAGAAACTACTCGGTATCGTGTTTCATGGGTGGATACTACTACATGGAAAACTAAACATGTGCTCAAGATACCAGGTTTTCGCTACTGTACCAATGCTCTATTTATTATTATTATTAGCTCTATTGAAGTAAAGCAATTCACAGTTAGCACTTCATCTATAAGGTATACACATAAGGTTGTTGTTACTGTAAAAAAAAAGTATTTATGGAGCAATAATTTTCACGAAGCCTTTTCTTTAAACGATTTATGCAAATTAACTTTGTGAGGAAGTACTAAGAACATTCTTCACAAAAATTTGAATTTTCCGAAAATTCAAGAACAGGTGCAAGTGTTCTTTGTTAACTTTCTGGTGCTGAATTCGACTTTAGTTTTTCACTTGTGCGTCAGGTTTTCAAGAAAAATTGAAATGAAGAATTCATTATTTTTTGGTATATGGGATATATGATAAGCTGATCCTCTAGATCAGGGATGTCCAACCTGCGGCCCGCCGGAGATTTTTGTGCGGCCCGCTAGTCATTTTCAATCCAAAAGTATGTACTTCATGTACCCATTTTTCTTGAAATTTAATAGGTTTTGCGGCCCATTTAATTATTTCAAGTGACAATGCGGCCCACCATAATAAAAGGTTGGACATCCCTGCTCTAGATGTAAACACAAATTTATACAAAAAACTGTAACAATGTTTAATAGTATTGGCACGGTTACCTTAAACTTGCACTTAACCATAAAAAATTATTATCTTATTTTTAACTCAGTTTTACTGGTACAAATAGGAAATCTTAGAAACATGTTTTAAACCAAATAGTGTGTCAACATGGTATTATAGCTATTACTAAGAAACTAAGCCTATGTGCAATGTGGATTACTTGATCTTCATGTGCTCTTTTAAAGATTCTACTGCGCAATTTTATCTCGTAGCGTCCAGCAGTAATCTGCAAGCATGCTCACTAACCATTTTCCTTCATTCCATTTTTGAATAACGGAAATGTCTTGATGAAATCTTTCACCATGTTCATCAGACACATTTCCCAAATGTGAAAATGTGTTGCTGCGAAAAAAAAACAAGTGTGACTATAAAAAGTAACGTTTTAAAGACATATTGCATACCATTTTCTTGTAATGTTTCAGTAACCTTTTCACTAACTTTTCGTTTTTGCTTGAGCACTTTACATGTGAAAAATTCTCACAGATTTGTTTGAAGTTTTTCCATGCATTTGGTTCACTGTTGCTTATTGTTTGATCAAAAGCATTGTTTAAAGTAAGCTTGCATATTTCTGGACCAACCGCTATACCTTTTTTGATTTTCACAAATGAAATTGAAGGAAAGCTTCTTTAAAAAAAATGCAAATGCAGCAGATTATTTGCTCAAAGGCTTTTGTAATTTGCTTGAATATACCTAATTCTATGTGCAGAAGAGGAAGAATAATTTTTTCTTGCAGAGTTAATGACAGATTAGGTACATAATATTGGCCAGATTGTGTTATGGAACGAGCCAGCCATTTCTTTCCTGTTTAATGATGACTATGAGCTCTACAATCACGTAGACATAAAAATAACAGCAAAGTTTAGTGTAACCCAATTGAAGTTCAGTTAATAGAGCAACCACTTTCAAATGAGTGCACACAAACCATTTGTTGTCTTCATAGATAATTTTGTTAAAAATTAGCTGAAGATTTGTGTAGTTTTCATTCGTGGAACGTGAATTACCAATAGTAATTGAAGGTAAAGCATTTCCATTATGCAACAGAACAGATTTTGTGCTTTCTTTTGAAGCATCAATGAAAAGACTCCACTTACTAGGATCATAATTTATTCCAATAACACTTATTAACCCTCTAACATCATGACTGCAGCAAAGTTAATTAGATTAAATTAAATCTAGCAAATTTTCATCAAAACAAAGTTGACACAGAAATTTAGACCTTATGATGTCGTCATTAGCTATGATCTAAATTTTGTCGTAGCTATGTCGCATATCACAAAAACTAGATGTGATACATAAAAACTGATTTATGATTTATGATCAACACCCTCAAATTAGCTAGAAACACCTTTAAAACCTTCCTGAATTTTTTTTGTGTCGGACAATGTAATCATGTGATCAAAACACTGAAAAAAAACGATCAACAATTGAAGTTGATATAACCCTGGTTTCCAAAGTAGGTCAATTAGATTTTTCATGTAGGTCTATGTAATTCTCTGAAAAATTGATCTGAAAGTAAGGCAAACTTATGCTTAGACTCTAGAATGTTGATATGCACGTGTAAAAACATTATGTGCAAAGTTTTATAAACTGTCTTTTTACACAATCATCTTATGTTTAATTTAATTGAAGTATCGTTATTTATATTTTATTGTGCATATTAGTATACATATTGGAAAAAATGCATGTGTACGTTATTATATTAGCTCACAGACTGGATGTTGATCTTTAACGCAGCAATGCCCGACAACGTACGCATGAACAGACATGGGACATACTGGGTTGGTGCAACATCCAAATTGTCAAAACCTCTTCAGTTTCTTTTTCGATACCCATTTCTGAGGCAAATAGTTATTGGTCTAGTGCCAGCAAATGTCATCCTTGGGTAAGAGTTAAAGTTTAAAGAGTTTCTAATTTAAAATTAAATAATATATTCAATCACTTTAATAAATTAGCATATACATATATAAAAGGTTTTGTAACTTAACACATATGAAGCATTACTGTGTTGTTTGTCTAGCAAATTTTCTTTGCTTGGGTGGCCATTTGATTTCTTGTTTCATCAAGATAATGTCTTTTATTTTAAGCTTTAACTATGACCATTCAAAGACCAGAATGTAATTTACTGAGTGTGTCGTTTATGATTACAGCATTCCAAATCGCAAGCATAATATGTTGTTTGAAGTTAATGACAACGGTGAAATTATTGAAACTTTACATGATCCAGATGGTGATTTGACATTTGCAGTTGCTCAAGGTACTGAGCTTAGTGATGGAAGAATTGCACTTGGTACATATGCTGCTCCTTTCTTAGCCATAGCAGATAGATCAGAATAAATAAGATGTTTTCATTTTCAGTGCTGTCCAATTGATGTTGTGATTTTTATTCTATTTGATACACCTTGATGATTATTATTCATTTTTATTCTGTGATTGCCAAGTAAATTGATTTGGCCATAGGTTTACCACTGGTCATTGTAAAAAGCGTTTCGTTTTTAATTTGTATCACGAAGCAATATGTAATTATTTCATGTGTGCAATATTACCATAAAACTTTTAAAAGAACGGCAGCATGATACATAAAATCCATTACTTTAAATATTTAACAGAGACAGTGGCATCATAAGTCATTCGAAGTTTTGTATAATAATTGTTATCAATTTATTATTTCATTGTTGTTAATATTGATTTTTTGTATAATGGAAAAACTTACCAAAAACCTAGACACTAGCACTCTGCTAAGTCTACTTTTTACAGCATGGTATAATGTGAATGAATTTTTTCTTACAGTGATGGAAATTCAAAATCCCTGTACTTTTAATGTGTTTCTTCGTTTCGTTTAAATGGTTTGTGATAAATATATCACTTAATATAATATAAAATTGTGTACTACATAGAATTCTCATCTATGGAATCAGTGAAGCATAACACTGCGTGACGTAATCGACTGCTTCCCCTGTGCGTGCATTTTGATTTATTCAGTTCTTTTGGTTTCTACGTTCAACGCCGCAACATGTCTTTGTGCTGTTGCTGTCACAATGTTCTATCTTGATTTATTCGTTCAATGAAACTTCAATATAACCAGTTTATACAGTTGTCGAGGTGTACAATTAATTCTAAGATTAAGAGAAGCGAAACAACGACCTGAGACTCATTTCACTTCGAGGACATTAAGCAATTCTACAGACAAACATTGTAATTGAAGTGATCGTCCTTACAGGCTAAGGAATGATAAACCACCCTTTCCATTACAACGTTTATGGTGCCAACGAGCTCGGTGAGAACTACGCTTTTCTTTTATCGAGGAATCTATGAACAGTTACATTTGAGGTTGCGAAAAGTCTAGTGATCTCAGACTACACGTTTCGAAGATATGTCTTACCTACATCGTATGCAAGTGCTCAATGAAGACTCGTTGAATTCAGTCAACTATGAATGCAACAATGACCGACGAACAAAGCACGCTGACCCATCCACTAGGCTAGTCGTGGGAAGCCAGTGAAGAAACTTGATCGGTATTTGGACATTCAGTAATGATTTTTTGTTTGATTTTTCTCTATGTAGTATATATTATAGCGTTATTGTGTAGTTTACCTTAATTGATGGTGGCTTAGTTGCCATACTCTCTAAACGGTTTAAGTCATGCCGTAGAGAAATGTTTCTTTGTGTTATTTTGTTATGCTTTAAACATAGCGGTTGTTTTCGAAGGTTAAACAAATCCCAAGGCTAACACCGATACACTATGTTGAATGTCAATTACAAAACGTATTTGACTAATTTTATATATATTTTGTAATACGCGTATTTCCAAGTGAAATATTCACACAGCTATACTGGTAAAACCAGATGCTGAAATATTATTAAATGGTCTTATATTTGAAAATGCCTAGCGCAAATTTCTCTTATGTTGATCAGAACGCGTGAGCATACGAAAATTTTATACCATTTTGTTTACGGAAACGGCGTGAAGAAACGTGAGATGAAACATTTGCCGACGTTTCCTCATTTTGCAAGCATGCGCGTGACGTGTCAAGACATTCTGTTTTCTATTTAAAGTCGTGACATAAATGTCATCATTGTTTGTTTTGTATACTAATTTTGCTTTATGAGTTACAGAAAACATATTACTATCTTTTTGCGAATGTATTGCCAATATGTATTGTATTGTAACTATGTTTCAACGTTTATTGTTATGTGATCTATATTTTACGTGTTATATTGACTTTTGCTATCAACACTATTGTTTTAATTATTGTTCACTGAGAATTGTTTTTATCATGATCATGAAATACCGTTCATTTTTTTTCAAAAAACTTACGATATTTCATTGGGGAAGGTTATGTGATAAATATATCACTTAATATAATATAAAATTGTGTACTACATAGAATTCTCATCTATGGAATCAGTGAAGCATAACACTGCGTGACGTAATCGACTGCTTCCCCTGTGCGTGCATTTTGATTTATTCAGTTCTTTTGGTTTCTACGTTCAACGCCGCAACATGTCTTTGTGCTGTTGCTGTCACAATGTTCTATCTTGATTTATTCGTTCAATGAAACTTCAATATAACCAGTTTATACAGTTGTCGAGGTGTACAATTAATTCTAAGATTAAGAGAAGCGAAACAACGACCTGAGACTCATTTCACTTCGAGGACATTAAGCAATTCTACAGACAAACATTGTAATTGAAGTGATCGTCCTTACAGGCTAAGGAACGATAAACAATCATTTCATTACAGGTTCTTCAATTATGGTACTTAATGTTGCGATTAATAGCTGTCAATAAAAGATTGTGTTGTGGGAACATTGAAGTTAGTTTTCGTTAGGTATTGAACGAGTGTAGAGGAAACGTTTAAAGCAAGGTGGACAAATTATCATTGGATAACATTAATTTTTTATTTATAGTATTGGACTTTGTGGTCAGAATGTGACTGCCTTATAACGAGTACATATGCCATTGATTACTAAGCGTTATTATCCGGGCTGGGTAAACTATTTTGATCTTTGATAGTCTCTAAAAAACATATGTTTTCAGGATGATATCAAGCTTTACAGAAACCTTGCGCTTGTCGCACACAGCAGCTTGTATTTTTCTTTGTAGTTGTAAATATGCATCTGAAGCTGTGTAAATTTTAGATCGACACAGGAAACGTCTGTATCCTTAAAACCGTCCTGTCTTTTACTTGGGTAACTTCAGGTCTTTGAGGTCGGACAGATGACTTTTGGGAAGCCCTTGAATTTGGTCGTTTGATAAGCCAGCATCAATCTTAACTTTTTTGTTTTTATCCAGCGGCCTATATATTGGAGAGGATTTAAACACGTTGAGATTGTGGCCGTCTGAGTTGTTGCGAGATGAAGATGCCCGAAATAACGGAGCCTATGTCTGACTCCATTTGTGGTTAAAGGTCACAAGTACATCTCGGCATTGCACGTGCTTAGCAGAAAGGTCAAAAGATATAAAATAATTAAACTTCATTGGCAGAATCAAACAACTCGAACTCAGTCGAACTGATAATTAAATCGTACTAAGTGTAAAAATACTGTTTGCCACCAGGCATAATTTCAATTATAAAAGGTACTCAGCTGGTGAATTAATTCTTTTATGAACCAACGATTCGCAAACCCATGCCGGTGAGCTTCGTCAGGGCAGATTACAAAAAGAGAATAAGAAATATTTTTTGAAAACTACAAACATAAAATTACCTACATAAGAGCAATAACTAAGAAACGATTGTGGTATGATGGCGTAAGAAACGCAAAATTACATAATAAAGCATAGGTAAAAAACTAGCAGTTAAAGGCGAACAAATGTATACAACAGTTTTAAGTAAAGTATAGCGAGTATATAGATGTCAATAGTGTGTCCTTTTTATCGTTTGGTGTATTACATCCTGTTTCGTGTTAATATGAAACGATTCCATAAATTTTCTATTCCAGTAGTCTGATTCGAAATTAAGTATTCTTCCAATCTAATATGTGTTCTTTTTCCAAGGCATGTTTACTCAAAGAATTCTTTTTTTGCATCGAAAGTTTTTTATGTCAGATTTATGTTCTTTCTTTCTCGTAGCAAAGGATCGTTTTGTTTCACCTATATAAGTACCATTACAGCTTTTACAAGGAATTTCGTAAATGGCACGTTGTCTATTTCCCTCTGGTATCAGATCTTTGGGAGAGGAAAGGATGTCACCAATCTTCAAAGCCGGTTTGAAAGGAGTCTTGATTTTGTTGTGGCGGTCGTGATAATAAATTTAAATAAGATCTATAATTGGCATTTTAAAAGCGATTGTGTATTCTCCGGTTAGATGTAAATTGAATATTTAAACAAGTGTATTATTCTTGCTTAGTTTGTTATTCAAATATTGTAGCGCCAAACCGACATACCACCTATAGTTGAAGTGTTTCAAGTAGCATTGTGTTTCACGGCGTAAAGTTTGATGGTACTTTGGTGAAAAAGCTTAGATGACGTAGAATAATACATATGACATATGTTACACGTAGAATGGCAAGACATGTCTGTCGTTGATTGGCTTGATACAGCGGTATAAAAACTTCGGTTTGGTTAAAATCTCTCTCTTCTCATCTTATCAGTTTACCTTCTGGATAATTCATTATTGAATTCAAGTGATAGCTCTATTTGAATGTGAAATGGTGATGAAATTGTTTCTGATGTGACTACGACTATATTTCGGACAATATAACAATTTAGACCTAATTAATGTTGTGCTGATTTAAAGAAACAATTAGAGAAAGCAGACGCAACGGAGTCAAAGACACAATTGTCTAGGAGTTCTAAAAGAAAGACTAAAAGCCTTTGGCTTTAGGCCAACCTTAAAACAATACACATCGCCATCCCCACATTGTGATCACTTAGAATTCGTTTTAGCTTTTCGGCGAAGAGGGGGATATACGGAAGAAAAACAAAACCTTGGAATTATCTAAATTTAGTTTGACTTTTTGTTGGCTTGTGTTTAGTAGCCTATCCAATCCGGGTAACCATTTAATCGTAAGGACTCTTTTCCAATCTTTATTTTTTTTCTTTCTATCGTTATCTGTTGCCAAAAGGGATTTTGCTCGGTGTAAGAGAGTTTTCACCATCGAGCGTTTGTACTGTAGTGGGTACATTGAATGAAAGTTGAGACACCTGTTTCTATGAGTAGGTTTCTTGTAGACCTAACTTATTTCGGAAAATATGTGAATTTAAAAAAGCAATTGAACAATTTTCTTCCGTTTCCAACGTGAAGTTTATAGAAGATTCCATAGAGTTGAAGTGTAAGTGTGAAGAGCTTATCTTTACTCAATTTACCTTTTGAATTAGTTATTATTATTAATTTTCCAAAAAACAAATTCATAAACTTCAATCAATAACTAGAAAATACTTCTGCAAGAAATGATGTAATGGCATTAAAATTACCACTCAGGCCGCTACAGGTGAAAACATTAAAAATTTTCTTTTAAAATCATATAGAAGTTATCAACGTAGTCTTTCCATATTTTGGACTATGATCTGTTAATGTGTTACAAGCCACGGGTGCTCTTAATGTGATACAGTAGCCTATATGACAAAAATGAAGTTATTTTCTCTATGGGAATATTTTTTGTCATTTCTTAGTAGGCCTGTAGTGGCGTGGGAGCCACATCCAATACCATTATATCAATTGTGGAAACGTATGCCCCATTTAATTATTGAAACATTGTTCATTGATAAAACTGCAGCTAGCATTTTATATTTGGCTGCAGATGCAATTTGGCTGCAGCTGCAACTTGATAAAACCACAATTATTGTCGTTTAATATTTGGAAACTGCCCTAAATAACTTTATGTGAAAACGCCGTTTAGTGCGTTACCAGGTGATTTCATAACATCCCAGTTTTAACTGAATGTAATTCCCATTGCCAACGCTTTGCTTTTATCGTTCACACATTCTGAAATGCTCGTGTATATTGTGTTGAATATTTCCGTTCACATCGCACCGCTTTATAAACTCGAACTGATACGCGAGTAGCGGCGCAGACAGAGATACCGAATCGTACGTATTACGTTAGTCGTGTAAAATGTAATTCGTCAGTCTTGTTTAATTGGTGAATGCTAAGTTTGTGATTGTATCATATTCGGAACCTGTACAGTTCCTACAATAAAGGATTGTTTCTGATAAACTGTATCTGTTAATCGTAAGAGCTTTCGGCTAGTAACACGTTAAGGTTAGAGAATTCTAACCGCACGCAACCACGGAGTCAGATCATTAATTCGGCAGGTAAATTAAGTCCGAATGACATAAGTACAGACTGACAGCAGAAACCTCTGCAGGCCTACTCCTGAAGAAGCAAACTTATGTTTTCAAAAGCTCGTGTAGAAGAATCGAAAATTAAGTTAACTGCAAGAGTACCAGATTATGTATTGTTTTTTATTTGTCTATTGGGTAGTGCTCACAGAAACGAAGTAGTAATGAAGAAGTTAACTTCGTAGCTGCGTTCTTTAGAACTTTATGAAATAAGACTTTGGTGACGTCATCGTTGCTTAGTTACCTCAAGCGAAGTATTTTTGCAGTGAATGTATTGGGCAAGTATACACTGTTACAAATTTTATTCGGTAGCCTAGGTTAAGAAAGCCATAGTAAGTTAGTACTCTCGTTGAACCACATAGGGTACGCCTTTATCACACGAAATAGCGATAAATTAGAGTTGCATAGCTAGGCTAGTCACTGTTGTACCAAACTAGGAAGGTTCGGAATTAACATTTATAATCCAGTCCATTCACCTACACTAAGATCAGGCAAGGTGTACTTCATGTGAGTTACGCCAAAGCTCTTCGTTGTGAGCAACGGTCAAACGGCGTAAAGTGCGTTCAACCTCGGTGTGACACGGAGCCGATTCACGTCGTGGCGCACCCATGTTGACTGCAAATTCACTTTGCTGAATCAAAAAGAGCACAATGTCTCAATTTTTTTAAATACACTGCAGTTGGCTTAACGTCTTTGTCGTATTCGTAATGTACGCCAAACTGACTTTTGTCATACGCATCGCATAGAATCAGTGGTTGTGAAACTAACCACATAAGTTACTAAAGTAGAAGTATTGTTAAGCCTACTCTCGTAAAAATCTACTCCATTACAAATATAGAAGTATTTCTATTCAAAGCTACTCAAGTATGAACTAGAAAGTGGATCATATTAAGCTACTTAAGTAACAAGTAGTTTGAGAAGTATTTATCAACCTAAAATATGAGATTGTGAAAGCACAAATTACCACGAGCTTGTTAAAAGCAATACCGGTCCAACTGTAGAGAAATGTATAATTATTTAGAAGCTAAATAGTTTCAGAAATACTTTTGTCCTTCATCAGATGTACCATAAGGATCTTATGGGTGTAGCTGTTCCTCAAAGTTTTTAAATTACTCCCATCTGAGCTTATCTTTATGATTTGTTGACACTTACATCAGTTTCGTGACTAAGAAAAGCATAGAAACAGTATTTTCAATCAACATTTTTGATGGTTCAAAGCAGATCAGAATATAATATTTTAGCATGAAATATCAGGGTGTGAATATATATGCAACAGGTACCTACTTTGTTATTGACACTTTAACTATAATTTGTTATGACTTGCAAAGGTTTCAAGTTTTCAACATTATAGCTTTTATGGTCTAGCTCCACTCTTGGTTTCAAGTTTTCAACACCATACCTTTGATGGTCTACTTCAACTCTTGAACTTGATTTATACATAGATTTTCTTCAGTCTGAGGATAAAGTTTCCAATACCACGTCATATTCGATACCAGTACTATATAGAACTGTGTTCCAAACAACATACTTTCCCAAACTTTACATTTTTCTCAAAATTGTATCTAAACCCAAGCATGTTGTGCAAAGTATAGCATGTGCAATCAAACAACATTTTGATCTGAATGAGCAACATTATGGTTACTGTTTTGATGCAAGTATTCATATTTTACTCAACATTTTTTTAGAATTTATGTTTGAAACAGATTAACCGTTGGAGTTTTGCATTTTTGGATATAAATAACTTTAACAAAAATGAATAAGTTATGCAACAAGGACAGTGAAAACTGCAGCATTCTTGGGGCAGTAATCAGGATAAGTTCTAGGGTTGCAAACTTCATCGATTTTTATTTGAGTTTGAGTTCACCCCTCCCCACACAGTTTTGCCGAAAAAAAGATACAGAAATTTTGTTTATATTTTTGGAATCAGCGTAATTTTATTCGTTTTTAGAAAATGGGTTGAAAATGACTTTAGTTCCCCTTTAAATTCTTTTGTTGATTACCATCCTTAAGAAGCGTTTCGTTTTTAACTACACAGCATAAACTCATTTAGTATCACTTCGCCACTAACTGGACAAAGCAAGTAGAATGTCAAGAATTGAGTTCACAATATTTCTGGATGCATGTCAAATAAAATCTAAAAATAGAATTAAAAGTTATACACAAAACATTTAAATAGTTTTTTTAACCAGCTCCCCAGACCTATTTTGTAATTTTATAACAGCATCCTATGCCCTCATCTCTGATTAAAATATTGTTTCAATGATTTCTTTGTGTACTGGAATTTTTGCATAAGTTTCGACAAGTTTGTAATCTTTCATTATAGGCTACTGGCAAACCTGATTGTTTAATACAGTTCTGTTGAATCAAAAGATAGTTTTGGAGTGGTTTACGATAGTTTGTCAATAGTGTCAATTTGTCTATAATGGCAAGTTTCTGCAATCTTTATAGGAAAATTTTAATATATGAAAATGAGGTACAATCAAATCAACCCAAAAAGGACCATTTTTGGACATATAAAGAAGGTAAATATAAGCTAAACGAGGATTAAATAAAAAACTAAACAAAGAAAAATAATAGATTACACACAGAAAGTGCAAAACGCAAATAAAATTGGCATTTATGCTTAAACAAAGTTCCACATTTAAGCCTGTTCTCTTTCAAGGTTGCAGAAACTTTTAAGGATCAACACCAACCTAGATAGTAACAAACTGTGTGATTGTCAATGAGACAGTTTGGTTTGTACGAATAAGTTGAGTGCTTCATTTTATCATTCTTAACTTGTTTGCTTAACTTCATATATTTTTTACTGAGAACTCTCAATGAATTAAAGTCAAGGAAAAAAGGAATTTCAGTGTTGTTGCAGACAAGGAAACTGTATTAAATGGATAGATTTTGAAAAATGCAGAAAGTCATTTTGCAAGCGTTAAGATGAGTCCTTTTTTTAAACTATTATTAACTTTTAATTTCTTTTAAAAGCTTTGAAAGATTACGGATGTTTGCTTTCCTTTTTGCAATCAACTAATGAGTTTAGACATATCTGTTGAGAGAATGTAAAATGTAGGCTATGGTTTTTGTTAGAAGATTTGCATTTTCTTGCTAGATTTTTTACCCTTTGCTATGGCATACATGATAAAAAGCCATTCAGAGCCTACTTTAATTGAATCATTTTTTTTAATATTAGGTAGAATGATGTTTTTGTTTTATTTTTTTAAATAGAAATTTTTTTGGAATATTGATGGGTAAAATACTGCTTATGAATACTGGTTAGTACTGTGAAACCTAGCAAATCCACGTAATTTTGTGTCATGGAATACCAGGCAAGTACTTAGATGTTATTATTTTATATAAAAATACTGTATTATAATCATATGGGTACTTTCTAGTCTAGAATTAAGCATAATGGTCCTAAGTACTGTAAATATCTTTCATGATATATCTTTGAATTATTTGCTTTCAGACACCTCGGAAAGTTCGCTCAAACAGGGTGAAACTTTCTGAGCCACAGACTTCTAAATTCTTACCTCAGTTACCACAAGCAAGAAATAAGCCAGCATGGTCAAGCACGGCTCCTTCTTTTGTGTTGAATGGTAACCCTCCCACTGATTTGCTTGGCAGGTGTGTTTCTAAATTGTTTTTTACAGTACTACAAAACATTTTATAACCATGAGAAGTACATTTTTAGCCCTTTATTTAGCATTTGATTTTTTTCCATTACCAAATAGAGATCGTATTGATATGGTGAAAGAACTGACAGCTCCTCCATTCAACAAAAGCAAACCACTAAGGCCAAAGAGATCATGGGATGTTAAATCCACTCATCCTCATCCACCTCAAAGCCAGGCCCATGAAAACACTAATAATGCCAACGTAGCTTCTTCCTTCAGTCACCCAAAGAAAAATAGAGAAGCCTTTCGTAGTTCCTTAGTTAACATTATTATGTAAGTTAAAACAACATTTTGTAGCAGTTTGTCAAGTTGGCAAGAATTCCTGCAAAATATAATTTTCGTACAAACTTGTGAATTTTAAATGTTAATTTTGTATTTTTACATATTGCTAGTCAGAAAATCGATGAATAGAAATTTGCTAATTTTACACTCTTAACTGATACCTGTCTTTGTATCAGGCAAAATGAAGAAAAAGCAAGCCGTCCAAGTAGTACCGATATTGAAACATCAACTGGTCGACCTGGCTCACCTACAAGTGCCGAAAAAGACATACTGAGATACTACTACTATATAAATAATGGAATTGACACAGGTAAATAGCAAACCACAAAATGTACACGTGGTATTTTTCATTATAATTTAAGACACATGCACTCTTATAGCAAATTGTTTTGTTTCTGGGGCACAATAAGTGCAAACTAGACATACTTATATGCCATAAGACGTAAAGAGCTTGAAGCATGTTTTAGACTATCCATACTTCAGCCCCTTATCAGAGTGAAAATGCATGAAATTGTTTAAAATTCAATAATCGCAATAATTAATAGGTAAAAAGTAGATTTGACTGGCAAAACTATTCAGTTACAGGAATGAAGGATATCAGGAAGGGTGACACAAAGAATAGTGCATGATACAAAATTTTGCCTTTTATTGCAAGTTTATCATGCAATGAAGCAGGGTGCACAGATCCACTTGTTACCATAAAGGCATAGGCTAACGTAGAATAATTAGCTTATAAAAAAAAGAAAGTTTAACAAAGTTATTGTTTTATTTAAGGCTATGTGAAATATTTTATTAAAACCGGTGATTCTTTGTCATGGGATCAGATGGGAATGGGATTATATTGCTTGATGAATATGTCATTATGGTCTTTATTTTGTCGTTATTTTTACAGTTTTAATATAAGAAATTTGTTTATGGCAACGTTATGAGATTTGCAGCCTTTGCATTGGATAATGTGGTGTTTTATGGTTGATATGATATGGTTGATAGTCTTAGTTTATTTGGATGGATTATGTCACATTAGTAAAGAAATGCCATGCATATTTCTATAAATTGTATGTGAAAGTGAAGCAACACATAATCCAACCCAATGTTTTGAAAACATTTTGGATTAATAAACGAACCACAAAGTGCAATAATAACTTAACATATTTCAGTAATGGTGCATGTACATATTTAAATCAATGCGTTCAGTTTGAATTCCAAAAGTTTTTTTATCACATTTTCATAACAAATGTATAGAACATGTTGCTCCCATGGAGGACTCTTGGCTTGAAAATGTTCTTTGTATGGTTCCAAAGCGCCTGAAGAGCTTGGCTGAATCAATTGAAAGTCTATCTGATGAAATGAGGGAGGATTATTTGCTATCTGTGAAAAAAGCCATAGGTACAAGACTACAAGTACAATTATGTTGTGTGTATTGATGCAATTCGGTGTGTACTACATTTTTAATTTTAACTGTGGTCAATGATATTACGTTTGCATTGTCGACATAAAAGACTATGTTTTTGTTGTAATCCATTTACTTTTATTGGTTAGATATATGGTGGCATTAAAAACACAGTAATTATGTCAGTCAATATAATTAATCCATTATTAATTTTTGAACTGTAGTTTTCTGCATTTATTCACCACTTAAATTTTCTATTTGTTCAATTAAACCAACTTTTGTTATTTTGTCAGTGGACTTTGTTCTTCGAGATCCTCGTGAGAAGGAAGATGAAGCTCCAGAGCTTCCTCCACATAGAGCAGAGCTTGAAGTTGTGCCTAAACCATGGTACCAATCATATGTCAATGCCAGTGATTTGATTCGAGAAAACCTGAATGTGATCAATCCTACTATGATGTCAGTTTTGGATCTATGGCATGTCTCGTTTGGGTAATGGAATTTTTCATGGATTTCTGGTGTCTCATAATTAAGTTTATATCATTGGTTACAATTATTTATTACTTGTATCAATTTATTAGAAATTTTTTATTGGTTACATAATACTTTTTTCAGAAATAATAAAGTAATAACAGCTTATATATATTAGTCTTGCATTTCTGAAATTATTACTACTGCAGTTAAACTTGTTTTTTACAAGTGTAATAACTTAATTTTAGAATATTTTTATTTTTAGTCGTATGAGATTAGTCGACGTTGAGGATTTTCATAAACGAGAAGAATCCATGGAACTTCAGACTTTCCAAGGTCTTGTGATGAGGCACATAGAGATAGCTAAGGACAAGTTGTTAAAGAAGTATAACTGGTTTACTTTTTATGAGTTTTTTTATATTTCACTAACTCAAATTTTGTGTTTATCTGAAAATTAATATTATCTCAAAATTTCTTGATATATTTTGAGGTCGATCTTTAAAAATCGTTAAAGATCTTTAAAAAGATGCACTTGCAAAATACAATTTCTTTATGTCAAAAAAAAATTTTTGCATAACAACTGAAAACATGGATGTAGAATATATTGAAAATTCATTTTATTTCAACGACTGCAAAATTTGAACGACTGTTGATTTTGAGCTTTGACCAATTTTGAAGTTATGTGTTGCACATAACTGCAATGAGTTATTTGTGCCTTTTACTGTCTTTGAAGATGGTTTCCAGAAGTGCAAAATATATACTACCAAGGGAACAAAAGGAAACAAGTTCCTAGCAATCACAATGAAGCAAAATTGCGAGCCTTTTTTAACTGTGCTGCCACACTTATGACAGAACAACTTCAGAGCCTTTGCCTGCATTCCCTTTATGATTATACCAATCTGATATGTCAACCACCGGTAATTCTATTGTAATAATTTCATGATTATAAAAGACTATGTATATCTACCAGATCTGTGTTCTTGTATTTAACAATTAACATTTATCTAAAGTTATTTTTATTTCTAATTAGCATTATATTTTACGTAACAACATATTGCTAATGATATCTCAAAGGCAAACCTTGACATTCAGCTTATCTGTATTTTTAAAATTTTTAGACATCTGTGCGGGCCTATGAGCACTCTGGCTTTGTTATTCATCTTATCCTCGATGGAACCAAAGTTAATTTTGAACCTGACTTTCCAGATTTTGAATTGGTTTTGGTAAATGTTTTTGATATCATGGTGAAAGCTGTTGGTGTTGTTCCAAGAGTTGAGACAAAGCTGTATTCTGAATGGGTAAGCTTAGAGCTATGTTTTTAAGTTGTATTATAATATACTGATTTCTTCTTGTGCTTTGTAGTTTGTATTTCACACTTGCATTTTATGAGGGCTTCCCTGTAAATCAGTGCTGTTTCTAATTATATAGATCCATTGGTTTCTTTCTTGTTAGAGATGAAGATAATGAAAAATATGTTTTGATAAATAATTAATTGATTGTTACTGAGTACTGATATTAAGTATTTAAATAAATAATACTCAGCTGTTAACAAAGTTTAGACTGACTGTTAATTAAATTATTAAAACTACTTTGATACAAAGTATTTGTAAAAAATATGAAGTAGTTGTCAGTTGTTGCGCCATAGAGTTTATTTTGGTATTTTGGGATCCCCTGCCAAACAAAACAAAAGAGTTTGTTTCTATAGCACTGTTTGTTGTATTTCCATCCCTGAACCCAAAGTATTTCTGCTATTGTTATGAACATGAACAAATGTTTGTTCAGTACATTCGTGGTCATTTGTTTTCATCTTACTCCATATATAGCTAACTTTTTATTTTCATTAAGTTTGTCAAGTCACTATGTTTACTTGCAATATAAAAATGAATTATACTAGCTAATATTATTCAATAAAAAGGCCGTTTTTTAATGTTTATTATAATTAAATCATAATTGTAATCTTTTGTACAGTACATACCTTTTGAAAATCTTTTGTTAGTTTACATTATTTGTATCATTCATCCTAATTACAGTAGTTTATATGTTTTGTAAATTGTCACAGTCTGGGAGCAACACAACACTTAAGCCAGTTATTTTGGATGAAGTTATGAATGATGTGAAGTCTCGGGTTCGTGCAGTTATTGCTAAAGAAAGCATTCCACCAAAACAGCATCTGAAACTGTATGACAAATATTACTTCCTTATAAGCAAACAGGTACGATCTATTTATCTACATTGTTAAGCCTATAATGTGTAACTTTATATTTATAAGAAACATACAAAAGAAAAGTTGAGTGTGTTCAACCTTTTTAGTTACCTCATTTGATTTAGTATTCATACGATTTAGTCCATTTACTGTTACCAACATTTTAGGCTGAAGCAGATGTTGAACATCTTCTCACTCAAGACCTGACTTTTCCTGAATACATTAAGGAAGTCACAAAATACCAAAAACTTGCCGAGGAAATTACTTACAATTCTAGGAAGGTTTGTTGCCTTTGTAACCTCGAGTGTTTAACCTTATGTAATGCTATGCCTACTCAGCAGGATTTTTAAAACCAAAGTCTATACTTTCATCACCCATGCTACAGTGCCTACCAATGCAATTTTAAATCTCATGCAAGTTTTTTTTATTCTATTTCTCTCTCTTTTTTGCACAGGTAATTCGCCTGGGAATGTTTGAACTGCATTGCAATGACCTTATTTCTGTGCTGGCCAAACGTGCTGATGGACTTGCTCAAAAAATGCTAACTCAAATGAGTAAGAAGCATCAAGAAGAAAATGAGAGGTTTGTGTAAATGCTTAAATGCAGTACTTACACTTTATTCATTCTTTACTTTGGTATACTTGTCATGCTATAGGCTCTGCCAGCAATATGAAGTTATTGCTAAAAAAGCCTTAACCACTCCAGCAAATACTGACGAATTGATTGAGCTGCAAGCCTATGTCAAAAATGTGAGGAAAATAAATCTAAACAAATATGTTATCTTATAACGGCTGCTTAACAAACTTTATGCAATGTGCATGTGTTGCATAGGCAATATGAATTGTAGGAAAGAGTAGTGCATGTTAAAATAATATATACCGGAACTTGACATAGGTGAGAGCTAAAGATATGATTGAGATGGAGCAAAAGCTGTATTCATGTAAAGAGAGGCTGAGCTTCCTTGTTGATTTTACTTCATTTGCCCCGCGGGAAATGCGGTTAAACAGTGAAGTGTTTAAATGGCACGAAAGAATGGATCGTGTTTTTGAAGACCACGAAAAAATTGTCAATGAAAAACAGAACCAATACCAAGACGGGCTTAAGGTAGTTTGTTAGTATTTATCCGAAACAAGTGTTCTCTTCATTGTCTTAATTGCGGATTTGCTGGAGAACAGTGATTCAATAAACATATTATGTTGATATAGGGTGAGAAAGTTTTTCTCGTTTGCTGTGTTTTATTCATGACAAATTCTTCAGGGTTACACCTACCACTTTGTATTTATTATTGATGATGGCTGACTGTGTAAACCCTGGATATATATAATAAAATAAAAGATTATAATATTTTTTAGCATGCTAGGCTTAACTTTTATTTTTATTTTCTTAACACTGGGTCATAGAAAATAAAAGAAACACAGAAAAAAGAAAAGTGTAAACCCAAGAATGCTATCAAATGTTTTGCTTTTTTATATCTTGTATATATTGCTAGTAATACCTTTTGCTACGTTCACTGAGTAATGGCCTTAAGCCTTATGTATGGTCTTTTGTATGATATGAGCAGAGCCTGGTCCAGAAACGTCACAATATGGTTATTGGTTACACTCATAAAATACTAACAATATTTCATTAATATAATAGTTGCGTCGAGAAAGATTCCTTGAAGAGCTGGAAGGTTATCAAAAACAGTTGGAAGAATTTCGTTCTTTTGGCGATCTTGCTGATGTCAATCGTTATCTCAAGAAAGCACAGGCTCTTAACAGTAACTAAGCAATATTATTTTACTGTTTTTGTAGCTTTTATGCTGTACAAGACAAACTTCATTATACAAATTTCCTTTTATTTTAATCCTGATACCTTTTTGTAGCTCGTTTGGAAGTGGCAGCTGAAAAAATTGAACAATTTAACAATGAGGAAGAGGCATATGGATGGGAAACAAGTCAATATCCCATTCGCAAAGCACTTGTTTCTACACTTTCACCTTACCTCAAGCTTTATGAAACTACAGTGGAGTTCAACAACAAGCACAAGTAGATTATTGCCTCAAAAATATAGAAGATTAAACTTTTTGTCAAAAATTAGGCTGCTATTTACATTGGGTCCATGTTCAAATTATATCTCAATTAACTTACATTGTTTAGTTTGTTTTTGTTTTTTGTAGGGAATGGATTGATGGAACATTTGACAAAGTTGACCCTGATACAGTTGAACAGGATATAGGGAATTTCTGGAGAGGCCTCTACAAACTTGAAAAATCGTTTACAGAAGATCCAAATGCTAAATCGATTGCAGAAAAGGTGTGGCACTATCTTTGTACAATATATTAGGCGAAATACTGTCTTATTTACAAAGCAATGTGAAATATGTGACCGGTATAGATAAAAAAGATTGGTGTAAGTTTATTAACTCAAAGTTTTAGATAGCTCATAGTAACTTAACTGGTCCTGCTATCAATGTTCCCTCTAATTTTTTACGAGTCTGAGCAAACACACTAACTCCTTGAGCGGTCCCTTGAACCACTGTGAGCAACATCAAACGTGCTCACTGTGGTCATTATTATGCGTTTATCTTATTTTCAATTCAGGTTGGATTTTTTTCTTGTGCACAGCACAAATTTTTCTGTGCGTGGAGATCATGTCAGCAGTGCGCATTTGCGCACGCGTGTAGTTTAGAGGGAACATTGCCTGCTATAATGCATGTACTTGTTAACTAATTACACTGACATGAAGCTCAAAAGCCCTTTAATCTGAAGTTTCGGTTCTCATCTTGACGTATTTTTATTTGCCTCAGGGCATCAATTGCACTTATAATCTCAAAATTAGACCAGAAAAGACTCAAAATTATGTGCATTCAAACATATATTGCAATTTAATTTGTACAATGTGAGGGGTAAGTTCAAAAACAAGTTGACCTTAAATTTAAGAGTAGTTGTCAGTAAATACACTGAAGAAAGGATTTGTACTGATATGTAGTGGTTTAGCAGTTATTGCCATATATAAGTGGCAACAAAAGGAAATTCCTTACTTAATTATGGGATGGATGGCGACTCTTATTACATCACAATAAAAGAAACAATAGGGATGACTCAGGTTGTTGGATCAAGTATGAATATATTGTTTCGTGCAGTCAACAAGTCAAGAGTATTAAATTTAATAAAAACGTACTTAACTGTATAACAGGAACATTTTGCGTTAGATAAACCTTAACTACACTTTTGGTCTGTCTCCATCTGGTAATGGTGCTATTCCAATATTTTTGATTTTGTCTCGTGTTGGTTTCAGTCCTTTGATGAAATTACAATGGGTGATCAAACCTAAATCTGTTTCTTCTTCACACATCACTTGCTTATTGCCATTGTAAGGCTTTAAACAGAAATATTTTACAGTTTTTCCAAAAGTGTCTTTTTCGAAGTATTATAGTAATGAAAAACCACACAGCATATTGAAGAAACTGATCAATACTCAATTGTTCTCCCATTAAAAGATTACCAACTTTGTCTTGTATTTTACTCAAAATTTCTGTTCATCTAAAATATAGACTAAAGGAAGAGTAGAAGATTTCAAGGAACACATTCCTCTTGTCCAAACATTATGTAACCCTGGTTTAAGGGACAGACATTGGACGCAATTAACTTCTGTAGTTGGTTTTTCTTTGAAGCCAGAGGAGGTATGATTGTTTATTAATGTATGTGATGATTGCACGTTATACTGTTTATCACTTAATGTAAACTTTAAGATGAAAAACAAGTGATTAATATCCATGCACCATTGGCAGTGCATCACAAATAACAAAAAGCTTAAACTTTTAGGACAGCACTCTTTCCAAATATTTGGATATGAACCTAGAACAATATTTGGAAAAGTTTGAATCAATTTCTGAGGCTGCCAGTAAAGAATACTCTTTAGAGAAAGCAATGGAAAAGATGCTGACAGAATGGGATGATGTAAGTAGTAATTTTTTCACAATTTTATTTATAACACTGTCTTTAAAATTGTTGTGCTCTTCATAGATGGAATTCAATATGATTGCATATCGAGAAACAGGAACAACTATTCTTTCGTCTGTTGATGATATACAAATGCTTTTAGACGATCACATTGTTAAAACTCAAACAATGAGAGGATCTCCTTTTATTAAGCCATTTGAGGAAGAAATCAAGTAATATTGTCTTATATTCTGAAGATGAGCTTTTAAGTAAAATGTTTTGTATCATGTTATTTATAAAACAACCATCATGGTTCATTTGTATATCATGGGCCAAATGAACCATGTTACCAAAACAAGTTAAATATGCCATAATCGATTCCGTAATGATACGACGATGTATCCAAATGTCCATTATATTTTTACATTTTGTAAAAAGTACATAAAACTAACAAAAACCGTAACAGTGCCATGCTAAACCTTTAGGTCCTGGAAACTTCCCATTATAGCGGCTAGGCACTGTAACCAAACTTTCCATTTCTTCAGCTTGCAAAACAAACCAGAGTAAAAGCAATAGTTTATTTGAATTTTTATATCAATCAAGTTAAATGATCCAGTTACTGGTCAAAGGTCATGTCCGCACCTAAACGTTGAATGATATGCACAACGACCAACAAACCAATTAAGGATCTAATTAATGTGAGAGGCGTTTCTTGCCTCGTGGAGGAAAGGTGTGAATATGGCACATAACTACAGTGCACATCACATGAATGTAAAGTGAGTGATTGGACCAAATCATTTCACTAAAGCATATAACATTTAAATAGAAACATACCTTATTGGTGATGACGAAAGCATAACTTGAGTATGCAGTATACTCCACAGGCACCTGACTGATGTACTACAAATACCCATGTGTAAAAGTGTAAGACAAACAAAGAAGCTTCTAAATAAAACGTGAATAACAGTAGTATGGTACAAAAACATGCTAGCAGATATTATAAAATCGCACAATTTTGTGACAGAAGTCCTCAGTCCAAATATCCACACATGGTTAAAACATACTAGTTTGTTTATCTGGCAGACCGTCTATTTATAAGGCATTGCTATTTTTGTCAGGGCATGGGAAGAAAAACTTTTGCTTGTTCAAGAGATTTTAGATGAATGGTTGAAGGTTCAAGCAACCTGGCTTTATCTGGAACCAATCTTCAGTTCTCCAGATATCATGGCTCAAATGCCTGAGGAAGGAAGAAGATTTACTACAGTTGATAAAACATGGAGAGATATTATGAAACAAGCTGTTGTGGTAAGTAAGTTGAATATTTTTAGCTGGATTTGATAACACCTTGAAGGTTAGGGCATATTTATACTATGCAAGCCTTCACTAGCTTAGTTCATGTTAATCATAAATGAATTTTGTAAATGCAATAATTTTTATTTCACCTGTATACACCAGTTTGGTACTTTTATTTCAATTTATTGATTTTTTTAGGACAAACATGTTTTGGTTGTGGTGAATATTGATAAAATGCTTGAAAGGTTGAAAAAGTCTAATGAGTTGCTTGAACTTATTCTCAAAGGCTTGAATGAATACCTTGAGAAGAAACGACTCTACTTTCCCAGGTAAATGCCTCATTTACCAATTTCTGATCACTTTAGGATTAGGCTCTTTTTATTTCGGTTTTAATGAATTTACTTTATATTGTATTTTATGTTTCTTGCTTAGATTTTTCTTTTTGTCTAACGATGAGTTACTTGAGATTTTATCTGAAACTAAAGATCCAACTCGAGTGCAACCTCATTTGAAAAAGTGCTTTGAAGGGATTGCAAATCTTGAATTTACTGATATTCTTGGTGAGTCCAGGTCACCTTTGTAAATAATTATTAGTTTCAAGATCATGTAGTTTTTTTTTAATTTCACATGTGTATGGATCATATTGATAAACCTTTTCTATTCTTGAAAGAAGATTATTAGATCGAAAATTGTCCGTGTTTAAAATACAAATCACATTTTTAAGGAAATCTTTATTAAATGTGATGGTTTTTTTAATGTGTCATTTATAAAATGTGTAATTAATAAAATGTATAACCTTTCTTTTTTGATTAGATATGTTTCATGTCAACATGTTATAATTTTTTATTGTTATAGATATCACACATATTAAGAGTTCTGAAGGTGAAATTGTGGAATTGGTTGATCAAATATCCACAGCAAAAGCTAGAGGGCAGGTTGAAAAGTGGTTGTTAGAACTGGAAGCAGATATGATTACAAGTATCAAAAAAGTATGAATTAAATTGTTGATACATTACACTGGTCAACTAATTTCCACTTAAATTTTTAATCAGAAATGCAAATAAACTTTCTTGGATGATTTTTTTGCACTGATCCCGAATATGCCTTTGTTTTTTCTCTATCACATCAGGTTTTCAAGATATTTGCATTATAATATTTTTTGAATTTAGTGGTATTTTTGATTTAAACCAAACTCTGTTTCAAATTAATATGATCAGACTTTTTTGAAAATTTTCCTTAAAAAGCTTCCGGATATTTTTTGTATATTGTGGAAGTGTTTTGAACCAGAAAAACAATAAATTAATCAGAAATGTTGCAGATATATCTCACTCAATTTCCAACATTGCTATTACCTTATCAGTGGTATTTTGCTTCTAGTATGCACTTAGGCAGTTCACAAATCGTTGTTCTAGTCAATTCCATTGCTTTTAACTCCTCCGCCCATGCACAATACTGAAAACAAGTATCTTTATTGACAAGAAGGTTAGTTAAAATTCCTAATGAAAAAAAAATAAAATCCCTGAACTGTATGAAACCCCTGCAGGTCATTCTTTTCTGTTATAATGCCCAGCAGTAGCGGGATCATCCCACAGACACAGAAAGCAGCAGTTTTCGATGAATCCTCCTTTCATTTCCATTAGAATGCCAATGACCTTGAGATCTCCCCGAATGTTCCACTTGTAATCACTATACTGATTGGTATTGAGGAAGATTTTTATACTTTTGTAAGTTTCCTTTAAATGCACGGAGTGTGCTATGGAAAATGTATTTTTTTATTACCATTGCGGAGAAGAACATCTTTGAGACTTCTTTTGGAGGAGTCTAGAAAAAGACGCCACATGCCATGTGTTTCTCTCCCAACTTTTAAAATTATGGCATAACAGAGTGGTCCATCCACTCTGAATATTGTTGAGCATTAATAGACGCATATTGCGCTTTCTGTAATGACTAACCACCATATCTTTCTCATGCAAATTGTTTTCTATTAATCTTGATTTAAACAATTTTGCCTTTAGCTTGAGCAGGGTTTGGTCTGTTGTAAGATCATTTCAACATTATTGGGTAACAAAAATAGGCTTCAAGCTTTCTTCTTGATCAAACTCGGAAGCTGTTCATTCAGACCTGAAATACTTCCTTTATCACCAACCTCTTCAACTTCATTAGTAGCAGCATCAAGTCCATCTTGAAGTGAAAGTGGTGCAGACATTAATGCGTCATGTGGAACAAGTCTTCAGGCTGAGCCTAGATTTGAGATGATCTTGCTTCCATGTTTGAGGAATTACCCTTTACATTTATAAGGCAAAAGTAATGATCTTGAAAGTGGTCTTTAGGTTTCCTCCATATCATAGGATCGGCAAAAACCGTTGCTGGTGTTTGTTTGTTCAGCCAATTACTCAAGTCGCTTGAACAAGAAGTACGTATTTGATGCGGAGCCCACTGCTAGCCGTCATCTCCCAACGCTCAACCAAAATACAGTTTGTATGGGTTTCTCAGATCTGCTCTGATGGCTTGTCGTTGAGCCACATTTTCTTGGTATGATGGTGATGAAACTAATGCATGTACACTATAAAGCAATCAAATTAGTGCACATACAGCTCTGTAAAAACTGATTATTGCTTCCGCGTTCCAATTTAACAATGCTATAAACAACTAAAACTACCGAAAGACCAGAAGCACACCACATATGCCCTTAACTATTAAATGACTTATTTAGCAAATACTTGCTTTTTATCAGATATTTCTTATCATTATCAGTTCAGCCACTGATGGAATACCTTCTGAAATGTCAAAGCTTAATTAGAATGCATGGCAAAATCTACAATGCCCAAGTTATTGTAGGTTAAATTTTAAAACAGAAAAATAAGAATCTCAAATACCTGACGTGCTAGAAAGAAATGATGAAATTTTTGAAATAAGCAACAAAAATGCTTTCGGGAACACATAAAGCCTTCTCTGATTAAAATTTGCTGATAACCAGTGTACCTAAAAGAGATATTTATATTTATCAGTACAATAAGGTTTTTTTACTTAGTTTCATGACATTTTTGCTCAACTAGGTAATTGCTGATTCCTTGGAAGCATTTAAAGTTGAACCAAGGACAGAATGGGTAAAAAAATGGCCAGGTCAGGCTGTACTTTGTGTAACACAGAAATACTGGACAGACAGTGTAGAATTGGCCTTAGGAACTGGACCACAGGTTTGTATAAATGTTTAAAATGCTATTCCTTTTTGCAGTTGATGTTTTTTAATAATGTTTTATAATATAAGGATTATGTCATATCCTAAAATAAAAATTTATATTTCATGTATTCATTGGCAGGCAATGCAAGATTATTTGGAACTCAGCAATTCCCAGATTTCAGATATTGTCATGATTGTCCGTGGAAAACTGTCCAAACAGAACCGTGTCACATTGGGAGCGTTGATTGTCCTTGATGTTCATGCTCGTGATGTGCTTGTAGACCTTGTTAAAAACAAAATTCAGACTCAAGATGATTTTGCATGGCTATGTCAACTGAGATATTATTGGGAGGTAAGATAAATAATTAATAGATAAAAAATAGCAATAGCTATGTCCTACTTCCGATCTTTAAAGCATTCTTTTGTACAGAATACATATGCATGTTTGTTCAATTGTATGCTATGCATAGCTACCTACATAAAAAACTGAAATTTACTTTGTCATGTCAATAAGATTGCAGTGAAATATTTCTTCATTCTATTTGGAACCATTTTTAATTTTTATCTATAATTGTGCTTTTTCACATCTTATTACCTTGCCATTATTGCAAGGTGACAGTATTTCTACCACTGCATATATAGGCTATCATTGGTGATATTTACACAAGTTTTTGATTTGCACAATGCTACAAATGTTATTTATTGTCACTTTAGGAAGAAAACATGCAAACTCGTATGATTAATGCTGGCTTGGCATATGGATATGAATATCTTGGAAACACACCTAGGCTTGTTATCACGCCACTGACAGATCGTTGCTACCGGTATATGTTTGCTTATAATTCTTTCAATAAGTAAAACGTGTATATAGTATCTACGTTCATTTATTTATGTTTATGATAATTTTCTCTTTATAACAAAAAATATTTGTATGTCACATACGCTCTTAACAGAACATTATTTGGTGCATTGAATCTGTTTTTGGGGGGAGCTCCGGAAGGCCCAGCAGGGACCGGAAAGACAGAAACAACAAAAGATTTAGCCAAAGCAATTGCAAAACAGTGTGTTGTGTTTAACTGTTCCGATGGCTTGGATTATATTGCTCTTGGAAAATTCTTTAAGGTTATAGCATTTCATTGCAAAAAAATATTAAATATGCTGTACCCAATAAGATATAAAGTTAATTTTTAAACATGGTCATTAACTTAGTTTTTCTTCAACCAAGGGTTTGGCTTCTTGTGGCGCATGGTCTTGCTTTGATGAATTTAATCGCATTGATTTGGAAGTACTGTCTGTGGTTGCGCAACAAATTTTAACTATTCAGTCTGGAATTCGATCAGGAAATGATACTTTGCTCTTTGAAGGAACTGAAATCAAACTGAACCTTACCTGTGCTGTATTTATTACCATGAATCCAGGTAAGTTATGCTTAAGTTATCATTTTGAATGACTTTGGAATGGTTTTTATGGGCATTTGTGTTCACTTGTAAACATAAATTCTATCTATTAGGTTATGCTGGCCGATCTGAACTTCCTGACAACCTGAAGGCTTTGTTTAGACCAGTAGCTATGATGGTACCGGATTATGCTATGATTTCAGAAATTATGCTTTACAGGTAAGTATTGTTTTAAAATTACATTATACACGAGATTTTGAAAATTTTAATTCAATAAATGCCATTGCAATGAGTGTTGCTACTGCCAATTAAAATACATTGTACATTGCAGTTGTGGTTTTGTTAATGCTCGACCTCTTTCTGTGAAAATTGTGGCTACTTACCGACTTTGCTCAGAACAGCTCTCTTCACAACATCATTATGATTATGGTATGAGGGCTGTAAAATCTGTGCTTACTGCTGCAGCTAATCTTAAAGTGAGTATTTGTAAAACTCCACTGTCAGTTTAATGTAGATCCCTTTTACTTGTAAATACATGAAGCTTTTTGGAATATCTATAAATAACGTGTTACTACTATTAGCATTGTTTTTATCTGTGCCATCAATGGTTTACAGTTAGCTTATCCTGATGAAAATGAAGATATTCTGATGTTGCGTTCCATCATTGATGTCAACCTTCCTAAATTTTTGGCTCACGATCTTCCTCTGTTTAATGGTATCACATCAGATCTCTTTCCTGGAGTTAAACTTCCTAAGCCAGATTATACACACTTGCTTGCTGCAATCAAAAATCAATGTGACAAGATGAACTTACAGGTTTGTTGCACTGTATTCTATGTACTGATGTATTAAAACATGTTTGTTGTAATTGTTGCATATGTATTTTTGCTAAGAATTTCTTGGATAATATTAATATTAAATTCAAAAATTTTTATGAGCTCTTGATTCTTATACATGTATGAAAAAACTATAAACCTTCTTTCAGTTTACCTAGTGCAGTGGTTCTTAACCTGTAGGTAATTACCCGCAAAGGGTTAATTTTACATTTTTGTGGGTAATTTTTAATTTTTTTTTTGGTTACAATTTACAACCACAATAACAAACCTAAAGCAACATGCTTTATGTTTCTGTTAAACTGGCCTTTTTGTAAATGAAACGCGATCACGCTCTTGCAATACACGTTGGTAGCTGCTGCTGCTTCGCTGAATATGTGTGGTGTCATTTTTGTTTGCTTTTATTATTAATAATTGATTACAAGCTACAATTTGTTAATTTTTGAAAGGAGGTAATTGAAATCGATGAAGTTCTTAAAAGGGGTAACAGCACTGAAAAGGTTAAGAACCACTGACCTACTGCCTGATAATATTAATTATAACTGTGTTAGCAAATCAACCCTGAAAAAGTTTGTCTTTAATAAGTTTATGACTTAGCTATGCTATAAATGCACCTTTAATTTAGTTTGTGTCTGAAGAAGGGCCTGGAGTAACCAAGGAGGTAAAATTGTTGAATGTAACCAAAACTGAACCCCAATTAGCATCATTTTTTTGTGCCACTTGCTTGTGAGAACTCTGACATCGCTAACATTTATACCAATAGAGTGGTATTTTGGTTAAAATAACATATTACCGATTTTTAACAACAACAAAGAATGTCCTAACATAATACACCACATTAGTTAAACACGATTTGGCATAACTTTGCTGTTTTCAAATTGCTTTAACTAAAAAAGGCTTTAAAGTTATTTTCACTAATCTGAGATTATATTTGCTTTTCTTCACTCCTTCAACTACGTTGTTTAGTTGCATTATATTTGTGCTTCAAATATTTTATTGCTTGCTTGCATTTCAAAAACATAACAGTGGAAACCTGGAACTTGCAACCCTGATATGCCTACATTAATGGCTGGAGCTGGGATCGAGGATTTGGTAAAAATGTTGCACTTAGTTCTGTGCACCACACAAAAATCACTTTGCATGAACTTGAAATTATTATGTCCAAGTTCACATATCAATTTTAGCATGCAGCTGATGATCAAATTGTTTTGTAACTTGTATCACTTACAGTGTGAGTGTATTTTTTACGTTTCTTGCTTGACAAAATCTAGATTATGGTTCAGGTTAGTATAAAATCAAATATTAAGCTCTTTATCTACTTGTGCTAGTACTGTCTTCTTGCATGGTTCATGATATTTGTGTTTTGCAAAATTTTATGCATGTGCATAAATCTGAGTTTTAAACAATAAGCCATTTGGCAGTAGCAGTATATAGTATAAAGAATGCCTAATCTTGTAAGCTTGTTTTTTTGTTAATACCTTTGTAAGTTATGTTTATTTTAAAGGTACTGGATTGTTTGCTAACTAAACTTTGATAACTTTGTATCACTGTTACATATGCATGCAGATTAAGTTATAATTTTTAGCATTTTGAGTTGTCCACTAACATTTTCACCTAAACATATTAACATCAGGTTACATATCATAGCATGCTGTATGTAGTGGATTTGAATCAAAGTGAATGATTACGTAAAATGTTGCCTAGATATGTTTACTTTACGCCTTGAAATGTTTGTACTTTATACTTTCAGACATTTGAAGACGTCTTTTATTTAAATAGGTTGATTAAAAATTTCCGGCTTTGAATATAAACTAATTTTATTATTTCTTGTTTTAAGTTGCTAAAATCATATGACAAATCGATCGGATAAAATTTATCATTTTTTAATCATACTCGGACAAACATTTGCCTACATATATATTACTGTAGATGACAGATTTCTTCACGCAAAAGATTCTTCAGATTTACGAAATGTTAATTGTTCGTCATGGCTTTATGATTGTTGGTGAACCTTTTGGTGGAAAGACATGTGCATATCGAATTCTTGCTGGAGCTCTGACTGAAATTCATGAAAAGGTTGTATGACCAAAAAATTAAGAAAACGTACCAACATGTTGCTATGTCACATTCTGGTAATATTGAATATTGACTTGTTTCATAATTTGCAAATTTTTGTCCATAAAGGGACTGATGGATGAAAACAAAGTACAAATAACAGTATTAAATCCAAAAGCAGTAACTATGGGACAGCTTTATGGCTCATTTGATCCCATTTCACATGAGTGGTCGGATGGTGTTCTTGCTATCAGCTATCGTGCCTTTGCATCCTCTCAGGTGAGCTGTGAAACGATTTTGAATTTATAAAATAAATCTATATCATATTTTCAGTTGCTTTTAGTTTGAATATGACTTTTTTTCTTCTTCACTGTTTATTGGCATAACTGAAATTTGCAGACACCTGATCGAAAGTGGCTGATATTTGATGGTCCAGTTGACGCTATTTGGATTGAAAACATGAACACTGTGTTGGATGACAACAAGAAATTGTGTCTTATGTCCGGTGAAATTATCCAGATGTCACCTCCAATGAGTCTTATGTTTGAACCTATGGATTTGGAAGTAGCATCACCTGCCACTGTATGTTCTTCATTTCAAAATTTATTAGTTGTACTTTATTGCCCAGCATGTTTTAAAGTGGAATGTCTAAATGGTGTGTGTTTTAAAGTTTGTCAGTTGTTATTGTTTTTGTTAGGTATCAAGATGTGGTATGATCTATATGGAGCCACATATGCTTGGGTGGAGACCACTTCTCATGTCTTGGTTAAACACTCTTCCTGAAGGTGTAAATGATGAACTAAAAACTATGATTCAAGGATTCTTTGACAGAATGGTTACTCCAGTGACCCAGTGGCTTCGAAAAGGAGGTGTTAAGGTAAAAACAGTTTCATTTATTTATCATGAAAACTGTGACAGGGAGTTTTGATTGCACCAATGAATAATCATTTGGTAATTTTGCCAATACATATGTAATGTCCTATCTTGCACCATAGGAACTCTCACCTACTAACAACACAAATCTGGCAGTGTCATTGATGCGTTTGATGGAGGCTCAAATGGATGAATTTAAAGATGCTGCTAAAATAAAGTCCATGGACCAGAGAGAAGTCGTTGCATGGATCGAGGTTTGTTTTTTTCTACATTGTTTTGTATATCACAGTTTTAGCTTAAAGGAAAAATTCAGCTAATTTCCTAGCATAAAACTTATGATGGTGATGTACGAGTTGTGTCTAAAAAGTGGGGTCATAAAGATTTTATCACTGTAAACTTATCAATGCTCCATAGTTTTCCTTTGCAAAAGTATTGTCCAGGGTTTACAGAGTTATGCGTTTTTCCACTCCTTTTCTCTGTCCTTGCAAGCGTCTAGAAAACGCATCTTTCATGTTGCTTCAAAGCATCTCGTCCTTACTTTTGGAATAGCTTCTGTATTTGCAAAATACATTTCTTAGTGCCGCTTCTTCATTGTGCTTATTCTAAAATTTCACAGTGCCCAGGTCTGGAGAAAATGTGATATGTTTCAAATAAATGAAAATTTTATTTAAGCATGAAAACTCCCTGTAGCCCGAAATTCCCAAGACACATATGAGAGCGTCTTTACGATAGAGACTGAAAATTGGTTTTCCACAAATCTCACCTTTCATTGCCAACTTATCTAATTACTTGTTGTAAAGTTTTTTATATGCATGTTAACTGTATTGTCCAACCTTTCAGTAAAAACTGAATATTGGCATCCAAAAATGCAATGGGCCAAAAGTCTGGTGGATTTTGAATAATTCTTAACTTTTTCACAGCCTTTTAAAATCTTTTGTTCCATTCAAAGATATGTGTCGGTCATATAATTGCCTCAACATAAGTAATGTGAGCTATTTCTGAAGCTTTCAAGGTGCTTCAGAAGAGATTGTTAGGGAGTTGAAGACTCTGAAAGTGAAAGTTAATACTTTACATATGTTTTTCGATATCTTTATGTAACAATTTGAAAAAAAATGTTTTTAATCCCGATGAGCTTTTAACACTGAGCGCCCAGTCACCTTACTTTTCAGACACACCTCATACATGCGTTGTTGTTTGAAATCTTGTGTAAATACTAAAAGTCGGTTAAATGCAGGGAATTTTCTTATTCTCATACATTTGGTCTGTTGGAGCAACAACTGATTCTGATGGCCGTGCCAAGTTTGACAAATTGATGCGTGAAATTATGGATGGACCTCTTAGTGAAGAGACAAAGAATGCTTATCATATCATTGATCCAGTACTTCCACCAAGCAAGTCATTTTCAGCTCCAATTCCTCGTACTGCTGATGTTTTCAGCTGGAAATTTGTCAGAGAAGGTTTGGGGCGGTAAGTTACAAATGTCATATCAATCAGGAATATGCAGATTACCTTTAGAAAAGATATTGGTTCATATGGATGCATTTACTTGTATACATAGATTTAGACAATTTTTGTCAGATTTTTATCAACATTAGTACAAATTATTTTTGCTATCATCTAGTTTATTCTATTTTTTTGATCAGGTGGGAAAAGTGGACTGAAAGCATCAAAAATGCACCACAATTGCCGAAAGATATAACATTCAATGAAATTCTTATCCCTACTCTGGATACAGCAAGGTATTCATTTTTGATTAACCTACTGGTCACTCACCAAGTTCCTCTTCTTCTCGTTGGGCCTACTGGAACTGGCAAATCTGTATACATAAATGTAAGCAATAGAAACATAATGTTATTATCATAATAAGGTAGTGTTAAAGTTGTTTCTTATATTAAGTGTGGATAAAATTTGTGGGTGCAAAATTCATCTATTTGATAATTTTAAAGTTTAAAACTGGATAGAAGGTTGCAAAACTTTTAACGTTTAATTAAAACATTTTTATGTTTGTTTAGCACTACTTGTCAAATCAGCTGGACATGGAATCTTATAAGCCGATGAACATCAACTTTTCCGCTCAAACTACCGCCAAGCAAACTCAGGATATCATCATGTCTAAACTGGATAAACGTCGTAAAGGAGTTTATGGACCTCCTTTGGGAAAGAAAACTGTATGCACAAAACAATGCTCTAGTTAGCATTGTTTGTAATGACCTAATAATACATCCCATAATATAAGATAACTACAAAATCACACTGAACGCACACATTTCCAACAATACAGCTCATTATTCTCCAGCAGCATCTTGTCAGAAACTTATAAATCTTTAGATTAATCAGTTATGCTAAAACAGTTTTCCAACGGAAACGCTTTAATGCGGACCAATAATGAGGTTTTTTAAGAACTGCTGGATGCTGAAGAACTGATTATACTTAACTAAATTTAACACAAAGTATAGCATATGTTAAAAAAATCTATCCCTCCTAAATAAAGCAAATTTTAATTGTGAAATATTTAACCACATTGTTGTAAAATGGTTTGTTTTGGTCAATTTTCACTGGCCAGAGTATTCTTCACAATTGTTTACTGCCTATTAAATTAAGGTGTATCGGTAGTTGTCATTACTGGGCATACATAACAATAAAAACTTCTACTTGGCCCTCACAAATCCTTCGACTGGGCCGCATGTGGCATAACATCTTTGGCAGATGTATAAATTTAAAATAAATTTGAGGCTATTTATTGTGTAAGATATTTTCTTTTACTTTATGCGCCTTTGTTATTTGGTTACAGATTGTGTTTGTTGATGACATCAACATGCCCCAGCGTGAAACATATGGAGCTCAACCACCTATTGAGTTGCTAAGACAATGGCTTGATCATTGGAATTGGTATGGCTCTCTGATAATTTTTTTCAATTTTTTATGGGTTGTCTAGCTTTCAAAGTGGCTGTTTAGCTGTTTCTTTTTTAATACTGAGTAAACTTAGCATCAAAACTTCTTGTATACAAAACTAACTGAACAGTTATGCTCTTTGTAGATGCTTTGTGATTGGTATATTTTTTGTAATAATTGTAACTTGCATGATTTCAGGTATGACTTAAGCGACTGTTCCATGATCAAATTGGTAGACATTCAACTGATGGCTGCCATGGGCCCTCCAGGTGGTGGTCGTAACCCAGTGACACCACGCTTCCTGCGACACTTTAATACTATAACAATCAATGCATTTGATGACGATGCTATGTCAACCATTTTTTCACGGATCTTGAATTGGCACTTTTCCATTAGGTAGCCTATTGTTCTGTTTTTACTAAAAATAGTGCAAGTTAAATTTTTCAATTTACAATTTAAACATAATCTTTCAGCATTACAGAAACAATGTTTACTGTGAACTTTTAATTAAATTTTTTTATTGTTGCTGTTATGATAAATCTTTTTTCATTTGCACAGATACGACTTTGAAAAAGAATTTACTTCCCTAGTTCCGAAGCTAGTTGCAAGCACAGCTGCTGTTTACAATTCTGCATCAAAGAACTTACTTCCAACTCCTGCCAAGTCCCATTACCTCTTCAACTTACGAGACTACAGCAGAATTATTGGTGGAGTTTGTTTGTCTACTCCTCAGTCAGCAGCCACAGTTGATGCCATCAAACGTCTGTGGGTGCATGAGGTGATGTGTGACTTTCCATAAATAATGATTAGAATTAATATTTTTTAATATTACACAATACACACGATTGTTATTTTATAATGTGAAATTTATAAAACAGATATGGTACTGATTAACATAATTTGCAAACCTCAACATAGCAGTGACTCAAAATGACGATAATAATTAATATACTATTTTAAATTTAGGCGATGAGGGTGTACTATGATCGGCTTGTCGATGCATCTGATAAGTCTTGGTTATATAATTACCTTTGTGAAGCCCTTCCTGAACATCTTGATGTTGAAATGAACACATTATTTCAGCATCTTGACTTTGACAATGATGGAAAGGTTAGCGTGCATGGTCTTAATTTGCTGAAATTATTTAAATTCTCATGTAAGATTTTATTAAAAGCGTTTTGCCTGAACATATTCATTCAATGCATAACAACTTTGCCTGCAAGCTGAACAAGTGAACCACATGTTTAAGGGGTCACGTTTTTGAAAACACATGTTGTAGTTTATTTTAATTTTTGCAAATATATTAGTATTATGTTACTATTTATGACGCTGTTGTTCTTATACTGTTATTCTGTTGACCTCGACTGGAAAACCTGTAAATTTAATTTAGGTTGAGGAAGATGATTTGCGCAGTCTTATGTTTTGTGACTTTACACCAAAAAATGAAAACAAGCTCTACATAGAAGTGGAGAATGTTGACAAACTGAGGGAGGTGGTAGAAAACCATTTGGAAGAGTTTAACAATATGAGTAAAAAGCCAATGAATCTAGTCATATTCAGGTTTGTTCTTGCTGTTTGTTAATTTTTTCAAAATGTCAGTTATCAAGTTCAGATACAGCAGAATTTCATATAATCTTAAAGTTCTTCTTTTTTGTTCATGTTTATTCACTCATCAGAATATACTTTGTTGTTTTTATCCGAAACCAAAAGTTCAAATTTTGCTACAATGTTTTACATTAGGTTTGCCATTGAGCATGTATGTCGTATCTCTCGGATACTAAAGCAACCGAGAAGTCATGCACTGCTTGTTGGTATTGGTGGGTCTGGACGTCAGTCTTTGACACGACTTGCTTCTCATATGGCTGATTATGAGCTATTTCAGGTATGTGAGCTTATTTTGATGTGGTCATGTTACAAAAAAATGTGTTGCAACAAAAATATGTTTATATCACTCCTTTAAGTTACGTATTTTAGTAAGCATTGCTATTGAAAGAATGTTATAATAACTAATTTTGTACTTTAACTCAATGTAAATTAATATTGTTTTAGGTGGAAATATCCAAGGGCTATACATCTACAGAATGGAGGGAAGACTTAAAAGTTATTCTCCGAAAATCAACAGAATCAGATCAACATGGCACTTTTCTGTTTACGGACACACAAATTAAAGAGGAATCGTTTCTAGAGGATATCAACAACCTCCTTAATGCCGGAGAGGTATAGTACTCTTCCAGTTGTGATATTTCCTATTTTTTGTTTTGTTTCAGTAAACTTTATATATTCTAAAATTTGTAGGTGCCAAATCTATTTGCAACTGATGAAAAGCAAGAAATTATAGAAAAAATGAGACAAGTTGACAGGCAACGTGATAAGTCAAAGCAAACAGATGGCACCCCAGCTGCACTCTTTAGTTTCTTTGTTGGTATGTACAAAACAAAAAGCCATGTATACTTATTTTAAACCAGTAAACATAAAACTTTTTCAGATAAATCTAAACATTTAATAACTATTAATATTATGTATTTGGCATATTTGCAGATCGCTGTCGAGACCAACTGCATGTTGTTCTGGCTATGAGTCCCATTGGAGATGCTTTCCGAACCAGATTACGGAAATTCCCTTCTTTAGTCAATTGCTGCACTATTGATTGGTTTCAGGTGTAGTAAATTTAATCAATAATAAGGTTTCTTTTACTAATTAAGTTTTCAGCTGAATAATAGTTCTACTATGTTAACTGCATTAACAAAGCAACATTTAATCTTGATGCAATATTTGTTGAGGTGTTTTTTGAAATTTTTGTCATTTATGTTATTTTTTCGTATACATAAATTTTTTCAATCTTCTGTGTCTATTGCACCCATTGTATTTATAAGGAAGACATTTGTGATAATAATTTAATACTAATAAATAATTTTACATTAACAGTCATGGCCAGAAGATGCTTTAACTGCTGTTGCTTCACGCTTTTTAGAAGAAGTGGAGATGTCTGACCAACATCGTGAAGGTTGCATAGAAATGTGCAAAGGCTTTCATACTGTAAGACTACTCAGTAGTTTTTATGATATGTTTCATTATAAAACTGTATTGATCCTGTTGCATTTATTTTTGTGTAGTCAACACGTCTTTTGTCCGAACGCTTCTTAAATGAGCTACAACGCCATAATTATGTTACACCCACATCTTACTTGGAACTTATTTCAACGTTTAAAGTTTTACTTGGGAAAAAGCGCACTGAGGTGCACAAGTTGAAAAGAAGATATGAAGTTGGCTTGGAAAAATTAAATTCTGCCGCATCACAGGTACATATGTGTGTTGCTTTTTTAGTGTGGCAGGCATGGTGAAGGTACATTTTAAACTGTTTTACAATCTAAGGTGGCTGACATGCAAAAAGAATTGCGTGATCTTCAACCTCAATTAGTGGTTGCTAGTAAAGAGGTCGATGAAATTATGGTCAATGTGGAGAAAGAGAGTATTGAGGTTGCCAAAGTTGAAAAGGTCGGTTGCTGTTTATTTGTATCACATTTTTTTGCATTTTAACAACAACGCTCACTTTGCATTTATCCAAATAGGTTGTAAAAGCAGATGAAGCAGTTGCTAATGAGCAAGCAAAAGTGGCCAAAGGTATTAAAGATGAATGTGATGCTGACTTGGCTGAAGCTATACCTGTACTGGAAGCTGCGCTCTCTGCGTTGAATACCCTCACCCCAGCTGATATTACTGTTGTAAAGGCAATGAAAAACCCACCCTATCCTGTCAAACTTACTATGGAAACAATCTGCATTTTGAAAGGGATAAAGCCTGATCGAATCCCTGATCCTTCTGGTTCAGGTTTGTTAAATTTATCAAATCTGCATAAAATATATTCTTTCATAAGCATGTAGAGTATAGATGTAGGTCGTCTTTGAGTTATTTATTCAATATTTTCCAAATATAGGTAAAAAAGTGGAAGACTTCTGGGGTCCATCCAAAAAGGTTCTTGGTGACATGAAATTCTTACAGGGTCTTCGTGACTTTGACAGAGATAATATACCTGTAGCGTACATGAAAGTAATCAGGTAAGCAAAAGATGGCTTTTGTAATTGTTGCTACTTGTAGTTTAAAGTAAAATAGAAAACAGGATATAGTTTGGCACTCTTAAGGTTAACTTTACATGTTTCGACACATGACCATGTCGTGTCATTTAAAAAACATCATACTTGTAGTTTGTAATAGGCAAAAAATACATTCGATTTTTTAGATCAAAATACATTCCTAATCCCGAGTTTATACCGGAGAAGATTCGAAATGCATCCACAGCCTGTGAAGGTTTATGCAAATGGGTTAGGGCCATGGACTCTTATGATAAGGTGGCAAAGATTGTGGCTCCCAAGAAAATTAAACTTAAGGTTAGTTTCTAGGAACACTTGTCTAGTTTCTATTTATGTTGTATCGCTTCTAAAGCCGAATATAATATCAATTTTACAATGTGTCAAGCCCAATTGCTGTTAACTTTCTTGTTATATTGTGTTAAAGGAAGCTGAAGGTGAACTGAATATTGCAATGACCAGCCTTAGCAAAAAACAAGCTGCATTGAAAGAAGTTCAAGACAAATTGAAAATATTGCAAGATAAACTTGAATTCAACAAGCAAAGAAAAGCTGATCTTGAAAATCAGGTATATCAGTGTCCTACTGTTGTTGTAGGTAGAAGGTTGCAACAACTTGCAGCATACTTGCTGCAAACAAAATTTCAAAAACATTTGAAAAACTTGTGTTTGTGTATACTTCTGTAGGTCGATCTCTGTAGCAAAAAGTTAAGTCGTGCTACCCAGCTGATTGAAAGTTTAGGAGGTGAAAAAGATCGCTGGGGAGAAACTGCTCACAATCTTGGCATTACATTCAACAACCTCACTGGAGATGTTTTAATTGCCTCTGGTATTGTGGCATATTTGGGCACATTTACTTCTAAATTTAGGGAGGTAAGAAATAGATTATTTGGCAGACTTAGGTAAATTATGTTATAGGTCCTGATGATCTATGTGCATTGTTTGTTTCATAAAATTAAGCTATGGTATATTTTGTAGGACCAAATAAAACAGTGGTTGATGGACTGTCGTAAGATTGGTATTCCTTGCACTGACAATGTTACTCTTCACATGGTTTTGGGTGAGCCAGTGAAGATACGTCAATGGAATATCTATGGATTGCCCACTGATACCTTCTCGGTGGAAAACGGCATAATTATAAGGTCAGCACTTTTATACGATTTTAAATGGCAATGTATTAATTAATTAATTATTATTCCGTTGCCCAAATGGTTTGTGTTGGTATACTTTTTTAAATGATGCTAGTGTGCTTGTATGTTAGTCTACAAGATTCTACATGTTACTTTAATATTACTCATCTTTTTAGCAATGCTCGTCGTTGGCCTTTGATGATTGATCCTCAAGGGCAAGCAAACAAATGGATCAAGAACATGGAACGCGCCAATAATCTTCACGTAATTAAACTTACAGATTCCGACTTTGTCAGAACGTTGGAGAATTGCATTCAGTTTGGAACCCCAGTGCTTCTTGAAAACATTGGTATGAAGTGAATTTTGATTACTGTTGGTATCAATAATATTATGAAGTTATCTGATGAAATGATAATCTCTAATATCATAAAAATATGCTCAGCATCAGAGTTTTTACATCACTTTTTGATGTGCAGCTATTTAGCTCCCTGACACATAGCAGGATAATCATTGTACCAATGATGTTTCACAGGTGAAGAGCTAGATCCTCTTCTAGAACCTCTTCTTCTAAAACAAACGTTTAAGCAAGGAGGCGCAATTTGCATCAGACTTGGTGATTCAACTATTGAGTACAGCGCTGATTTCCGATTCTATATGACAACGAAGCTTAGAAATCCTCACTACATGCCGGAGACTTCTGTCAAGGTTAATACGTATTAATGCTGTTAACTTACTGTCCGTGAGGTAGTATGTTGTATAACGTCGATGAATTAGTGAAACGTATGCTAGCTTGAAACGCTTTCAATCTACTGCACACAGGTTACGTTGTTAAACTTCATGATTACAATGGAAGGATTACAGGATCAACTTCTTGGCATCGTTGTTGCCCGAGAAAGACCAGAGCTTGAGGAAGAAAAGAATGCTTTGATTCTGCAGTCAGCTGAAAATAAGAAGTAAAGCACAGTTGTAGTGTATATGAACCAGATTTTATTATAGGAAGTTGATTTTATGACTAGTTACCTTCACTTGCTTACTTACACTTCAGGCAACTTAAGGAAATTGAAGATAAGATTTTAGAAGTTCTTTCTACTTCGGAGGGCAATATTCTAGAAGATGAGACTGCAATTAAAGTCTTGTCTTCCTCAAAAACCCTTGCCAATGAAATTTCAGAGAAACAAGCTATTGCTGAAGTAAACTAAAATATTTGCCAAAAGATTTTTTTATCTCACAAGATTTATATAACCCTTGCAATGAAACTTTTATAAGCTGTACTACTTTTACTCCGTCTATATTCTTTAATGAGTGAGCTTTCTGTTGCAGGAAACCGAAAAGAAAATTGACAATGCTCGTATGGGCTATACTCCAATCGCTATTCACTCCACTATATTGTTCTTCTGTATCACTGATTTGGCAAACATTGACCCCATGTATCAGTATTCGCTTGTTTGGTATGTGAACCTCTTCATTAACGCGATTGATAATGCTGAGAAATCTGACGTTTTGGAGAAAAGGTAAGTGCCTGTTTTTAGTTAAGTAGTTTCCTTATCATCATAAACAAAACATAGCACTTCGAACTAAGCAGCTCAAGCCAAAAAATGATGAATAGTTTCAGTTTTGAAGGTGGAAGTCTTGTGTTTACAGACTCGAACACCTGAGAAATTACATGACGTATTCACTTTACTGCAATATTTGTCGTTCATTGTTTGAAAAGGACAAATTACTGTTTTCAATCCTTCTTTGTGTCAATCTTCTTAAACACGAAGGCAGTGTTGATGAAAACGATTACCGATTCCTCCTTACTGGAGGTAATTTGGATGTTATTTATACATTTTACTTCTTATGTGTTGTCCTGGTATGGGAGTGGTTATGATTGATGGTCATATGCAAAGTGTCATATATACAATATGCAAATATAAATAGCAATTACATTGAGTCTGCCTTTTTGTGTAGGTGTTGGTCTGGAAAACCCTCATTCTAATCCTGCTACTTGGCTTCCTTCAAAGTCATGGGATGAACTTTGCCGTCTCGACGCTCTGGCACATTTTGAAGGCATCCGAAAGAAATTTCCTGCTTACAAAGAACAATGGAAAGCTATTTACGATAGTCCTGATCCTCATAAAAAGATACCGCCTGGTGACTGGGCCAAATTATCGGAGTTTCACCGCATGATGGTTCTTCGCTGTTTGCGACCAGACAAGGTTATCACAAATTAAAACTACGATGTCTTAGTTGAAATTTACGGTTTGGCGTTTGATGATCAACAAAAAAAGTTGTTGCTGACATTTATTGACACCAAGGTGTCAGGTTTCTTAATATCAGCAGCGAGGGTTCTGAAGAAATCGTATTTTGCACTTGGTAAAAGCTCTTGCTTTTTACCTAAAGTTGCAATACTTGTGTAATTTGGTCTAACTGACTTAATATACGACTTCAGATGGTTCCAGCAATGCAGAATTTCATCGTTAACAACTTGGGCCGTAAATTTATTGAGCCTCCTCCCTTTGATTTGCCAAAAACGTTTTTGGACAGCAATGCAACGTCACCCCTTATTTTTGTTTTGTCCCCTGGAGCAGATCCAATGGCATCTTTACTTAAGTTTGCAGATGATCAGGTAAACAGCTATAGTCTCATTAAAACATACGTAGCAAAACTTACTTTCTGTAAGGATATTTATTTCTATTTCAAGTACGCCAATTAATTTACAGTTTCGTGTCTAAACCAACAACCCTGCTATATATATATTGTAGGGATTTGGAGGATCGAAAATGTCATCTCTGTCTCTTGGACAAGGCCAAGGCCCGATTGCAATGAAAATGATAGACAGAGGTGTCAAGGAAGGTACTTGGGTGGTTTTGCAGAATTGTCATCTTGCCACGTCTTGGATGTCGACTCTTGAAAAAATTTGTGAAGTAAGTAATGTGTAGAACTGAACACAATTAACCATTGTAATTTACACGTAAGGTAGTTATAGTCAGACTTGTACTTTAATATAAACAGTAAACGCATTATAATTTGTTTGTATAGGTAATAATTGATATACTGTAGTTTAATTATAAATGTTTACCAGGAAACTCTTAATCCTGATTCTATTCACCCTGATTTCCGACTATGGCTCACCAGTTATCCAGCTAACACATTTCCAGTGGCAGTTTTGCAAAATGGAGTGAAGATGACTAATGAGCCCCCTAAGGGACTTAAAGCAAACATCCTGCGATCATATTTGAGTGACCCAATATCAGATCCGGAGTTTTTTACAAGCTGCAACCAACCGGTAATATCTCACTCTTTATGATGTTAAAAATGAATTCTAGACTGGGTTCCTTACAGTGTTTGTTTTATTACATCTTCATTTAATATGGCTTTAGGTTGCATTTAAGCGGCTACTCTTTGGCTTATGCTTCTTCCATGCACTTGTGCAAGAACGCAGAAAGTTCGGACCGTTGGGTTGGAACATTCCGTATGAATTCAATGAAACTGATCTTCGCATTTCAGTCCGACAACTTCACATGTTTCTCAACCAGTATGAGGTAAGTTTTGAATTCAACTTTTCACAACCAATCATAACGGGGTAATGATTCATGAAGCGTAACATTTTTTTGCTGATGCAAAAAACAACAAGAGTACACAAAATAAAGGTTTCGAAAATAGCAGAAACTGAAGTCAAGATATCAAGTCAATGCATGACAGGCAAGCCCTTTATTTCCTGTAGTGATCTATTAGTTTGTTTCTCTGTCTACTCTCCACCTTTCCGATATTTCTAACCGATTTACGCCGATCTCTATCGAGAAATTTAAAACCTTTTTTTCCGATTCACCTGGGGTTTCAAATGGTCAATTTTGAAAGAGAAATTACCGAAAACTGTTTGGCCCAAATACGGCCCTTGAGTGAGTAGGACAGTAGGTGCATGGCATTTATAAAATACGTCAAATTAAAATCAATCATTATGGATGGCAAAACTGCATGAGACGAAATAACGTTTCAAAATCCTTAAATTCGCTAAAAGACATAGCAAACCAACAAGACATAGTTACGAATATACTTTGAACAAAGCATAAAGCTAAAACTACTAATAACATGCAATTGAGGTTGGAAAAAAATTGGGCCATCATCCACCTGAACAAGCTTGAAAAGAGTTATACCGCGTACAATACTGAGCAACTATCGTAACAAAACAAAGGCTCTTTAAATAAATGAAACTGAATTGCGTGGAGTTGACATAATATTTATCAAACACTTTTTGTTTTAGTTCGTCCCTCTACCGGCGTTGATTTATTTGGCTGGTGAATGCAATTACGGAGGTCGAGTGACAGACGACTGGGATCGCAGAACTTTAAACACTGTCCTCAGGAGAGGTTACAATGACGCTGTTGTATACGATGATGATGTCAAGTTCGACGAAGATGAACAATATCAGCGACCACCCGAAGGCGACGTAAATGTTTTACTTATATAATGTTGCATTTTAATACTTGCCTCTTTTGTCAGGGAGCTAATATGGTGAAATTGCCAGAAACTATTTAATTTTGTTGACCGGAAAGTACGATTTGTTGGTATGTGGTATGTGGTATGTTTTTTTCTGTTCAGTGCCTGTTTTAGGTCGTTTTTTTTTCAAATTAGTGGGAAAGTTACATCGAGTTTTGTAAGAACTTGCCCCTTGCGGCTGACCCGCGAGTGTTTGGAATGCATGCCAACGCTGATATTACCAAGGACCAGAATGAAACTCAACAGCTTTTTAACAGCGTTCTCCTCACTCTGGTATGTAATTTTTTACAGTCTCGTATAGATATAACCCACTGTTGATTTCCTAACTGTTCATTTTTATCAGTTATTTTTAACAGAGAAAAATGATTGTACGTAGAGCGCACATTTGACCGACAATAATTTTGACGCCCGTAAATAGCAAGCTCAAGGCTATACAGAATTTATCGTATATCGGTCGGAAATTCTGAATGACTAAATGATTTTGATTGCATACTTACAGAAAATATCACATAGGCTATCTTTTTTCCATGTGCGTAAAACCAACTGTTTCGTCGACTGTTTTTGGTGTATTGATTTTTGCCATCTAGCGTTAATCAACCCGTTTTATTCTCTGCAGGCAGACGACTCCGTAAGTACTTCGCTTTGCTTTATCCATTTGTTGCTTGAAAGGTCAGGTATCAGTTACGTCACTAGCTTTGCATTGACGAGTCTAGTTTGATTAAAAATTTAGCACAAGAACTGTATATCATGAGGTGAAACCGGGATTCAGCATTTACTCAGATTGACGTTAGCGTACTAAAGGGTATCAGTAAGCTTTAGTTTGGGAGCTTTCGTTTGTTTTAGTAGCCTCCATCGTCTATAGTACAGTACTACCAGTATAATTCCATATTAAGAAAGTGTATCTCTAAATTTTGTAAGAGTTTAGTTTATGAAAAGCATTTATCTGAATTTCACTGAATTTGTGTTAGTGCATAAAAGGTCTAGAGTCTAGACTCTGGAGAAAGCAAACGGCGTGGTACCCAGAATAGACGTTTAATATGTGAAATCCATTCAATCATAGATCTGTATTGATCTTCATCGGCGCTAATTAGCTGTACTCTGCATTAAAATGCTTGGTTATGGTTCATCGCTTCATGATTAATTGCTTATTTTGCTGTGAAATATGCACAGGACATTCAATGTATTAAACATGCACTTCCAGTAGATTACAACTATAACATTTTATCTGGATTTACAGTCACTTACCATGTCACCCATGCCACCTAGCGCTTCACAGCTTCATGCTGGTTAAAGCAAACTATCGTCCCATCTTTGTGATGTATTCGTATTTTTTACCTGACTTTATTATATAGCTATGGCTTTCATTGTAAATATAAATAATGTTTCAACTATATATACATAGTTTATATATTTGAAATAACTTTCATTTTAAGTATGCTATTTACAACGGTTTTACCCAAATAATATAGGCACGCTCCAGTGGTGGTGGTGGAGATTCTAATGACACCCTCGTTTACAACGTTGCTGGAGATATTCTCAGCAAAATACCAAGCAACTTTGATACAGAGGCGGCTTTGAGGCGGTGAGTATAACTTCTCATAATATGTTATCGTTTTCTTATGACACGAGTCACTGCATCATGGATTTGTTAATGTTCTTAGATATCCAACCGCGTATAAACAGTCTATGAATACCGTTTTGGTCCAGGAGATGGTCAGATTTAACGTTCTTACCACAACTATTAGAAATTCACTCATCAACGTACAGAAAGCAATTAAGGTAAAATAAAATTGTTCCGTTAGCGTGCGTTTGCTGCGTATTTTTCTTGACAGCGATATTTGACTTTTCAATACTTCTTGCTGACAGGGTTTAGTCGTCATGAGTGCCGATTTGGAGGAGGTTTTGAATAACATCCTGCAGGGAAAAATACCACAAATGTGGATGAAGAAGTCTTATCCCAGTTTGAAACCGCTTGGAGGTTATGTGAGTGACTTCCTTGAGAGACTGAACTTCCTTCAGGTGAGCTTTTGTGGCCGGTATGTTGTCTAATTTTAGATGTTATGAAACTCCATTCCACAAATACTTTTCGTATAACAAGAAGTGTTAGTTGCATCACATCTAATGCAATCTATTTCTATTGTTAAGATGTTTTAAAAGCATTTGCATTATAGTTGTGGTATGAGAATGGGCCACCACCTCAATTCTGGGTGTCAGGATTCTTCTTCACTCAAGCCTTCTTAACTGGCGTGCAACAAAACTTTGCGAGGAAGTACACAATTCCAATTGATTTGCTCGGCTTTGATTATATTATGTTGGATGACAAAGACTACAAAATCCCCCCAGAAGACGGTAACCGGGAATAACTTGCTGTTGATAATTTCCTCATATAATTATTTTTCTTCAAATTTGCAATTAATTTCTCATATTTTCTGTTTAGGTGCCTACGTGTTCGGTTTATACCTAGAAGGCGCCAGATGGGATCGCAAAGCTAAAATGCTTGCTGAATCAACTCCGAAGGTTCTGCACGACCCTATGCCCAAGATATTACTGGTACCCACTAAAAAGGTTAGTTGCTGGAAACTTGTGTGCTATATTAAATCGAGTCACTGTTTGCGTACTCAAAAGGAACAGTATGAAATCACCATTTTTTAAACAATGTTAATTTAATACAGACTGACATTCCGGATAAACCTTGCTATGTTTCCCCTGTTTACAAAACTACTGAACGCCGTGGTGTGCTGTCTACAACAGGACATTCGACCAACTTTGTTATTTCTCTAACGCTGAATACAGACAAACCACAGGCTCACTGGATAGGTCGTGGGGTGGCGCTTATTTGCCAATTAGACAACTAATCGTGCCCAAGTGTAGTCAATCCATAACCAATTCTGGTATTATTGTTTTATTGCATTAACATTGTCTTGAATTGTTTTACAAATTTACGTTTTACTCGGTCGCCGTTAAAGATTTTATTTTTGTATAATTATAATTCTGTGATAGGATTTTAGGCTTTGTTTTACTGTAAATTTGAAAGTTAGTATTGTTCATGGTGTGTTTTTAGCTTTATACAAACCGGTGTGAATTGTAGCATTGCCTTAGAGTTAAAATAAACAAAATTAGCATGAACTGTATAAGATACCATTTTGTTGTGCATTATTAGGTTGTTTCGTAGGGAAAACTCCAGAAATGTAAATACTCAAAAATTAGCTAACGGAAAGTGGTGTGTAGTTGCAGTTGCAGTACAATAAAACACATGCTCACGGATAATTAACGAGCAGGAAAAAGTAGCAAAGCAGAAGGGCTTAAAAACATGCAAGATAGCATTAATAGAATTGTGCTATAAGATGATAGCTTAGCGTGTCCACCAAACCCACAAAATAGTTCCTCGTGTTAGCCGTTTCTCACAGTTGCTTTTACAGCTTATTTGTGTGGCAGTCCATCAGATATGAAATAATTTCACAGATTGTTATTGGATCATTTTATTCAATTTTCCACGCATTTTCAACGATTCCTTAATCGCAAGCTTAACAAGATCCAATTGCCTAGAGCAGGGGTGGCTAATCCGTGGCCCGCGGGCCACATTTGGCACGCGCGGTATTTGTCGAAATGACTTATATTATTTATCAACGGAATTGCCTAAGTAATTTATGGCAAACTTACATTCCGAGAAATTGGCATTTATTGTTTGTTTACTAATTTCTGACAGCCATATGGAAAACTCGCTTCGCATTGCTACATTCTCCATCTCACCGAATATTGCCAACTTGTTAAGAAAAAACAGTGCCAAACTTCACATTGAAATGTCGACGTGTAGTAAAAACTTTGTTGAATTTACTATATCTTTATTTGTTTATTGTTCTTATAATTGTAAAAGAAGATAATAAGTATTTCTAAGATTAGAATTTTGGTGTGAGGGTTTTAATTAGAAATTAGCAGTAAACACTCAAGTGGCCCGCGCAATCATTCGTAAATCGCATGTGGCCCTTGGCCAAAAAGGTTGGACACCCCTGGCCTAGAGCATGTGCTAAAGTACAAGATACTTTTTGTCTGCCTTTATTTGGTTTACGGTACATTTGATATAAAAACTTTCTTGGCCTCCATTTCATACCCGTTGAGAAGAACAAAAAGCTTTCGTCAAAATTCACACAGTCTATTATTTTATGGACGCAAAACAATCAGTTATTAAATTTTAATTTGGTTATATTTCACATTGGCTCCTTCAGAATAGGCACCTGCAGTGTGCCAAGGATTTTTATCATGGGTTTAGCGTTGACGATTCAATGTCGTTAATCGAAGGCGAGTAATGTTTAGACAGACTCAGCAGTATATAGTAAAAGCTGATTTTCTCCGTTTTCTTTGTTTCAATCTTATCGTAGCATACGTGTAAACCGCTGCAAAGGTAGATTTGAGCGAAGTATGCCTACTTTAAAGGCAGGACGTTAAATTAAACATTCAACCTAAACAGTGTTAATCTTAAATTAAACTGTTTATCCAAACATAATGCTCAGGGAAGGTGAGAATGCGGATTAAAACGTTTACCAACAAAAAGTCAAATTTGTGTAAAAAATATAACGTTTTCATTCAATTTGCTCGTGGTCTAATCTAGACGCTAGTATTCTTGACGTTTAGTTCTCTAACATTCAAAATTAATATTATTTATTCACTCATGACCATTACATGTAAGGTGCTATTTGGTTCTTTTCGAAAACTTGGGTAACCATGGTAGCCTACTGCATCCATGTGAAATTGCACCCATGAGTATTATTTGTTGGATGATCACTCTTTTTAACTGATTTAGTTGTAAATATCATGTAATACATTTTTTGTAAGCATATACAATTTCAAGATAAATAGGATCATGTTTAGCAGTCTGCAGTTTTGAAGTTCAAACTATGCTAAATCTTAACGCTTGTTTACTTAATATACCATGCTCAATTATCAGGTGCATAAAAAAGTCAGGACGTATAAGAATGAAAAACGCTAAGCAACAACAACAAAAAATGCCGAAAAGAATGCGAAAATAATTGGCAGACACATATGTGTATCTGCATAAATCGACAGGTCCGTTTCCAAGAAAAATCAGGCTGAGTAGTGGGTATGCTTATAGATGTAGTGCTTATAAAAAAAATCACTTAAAGCCGATAATGATTTCTTAATTATCAAAATTAAAAGTTCATCAACTAAGTTTGCTAGTGAACTTTACATGGGCGCAATTCCAAGGGAGCCGAAAACTTAAACAAACGACATAGGAAGAGCTGCTACGGCAATATTTATTACAAAAATATCTGGCTATCTATAAATAACGAGCAAAATAAAAAAGAGAAAAGAAAAAAAGTAAATGGAAGTGACTATTTCACCGTATGTAGGTCACGCAGCCTGTTGTAAAAGATAGGTGGTTAGGAATATAGGTAAACAAAAAGTTGAATTTAGCTTTTTAAGGTTTTATTGGAGTTAGATTTAGATTAGAAGGTAGATTTTGGTTAGATTTAGGTTACAATTTACTAAGTTATAAAATTTAAGTTAGGTTAACAAGAAAATATGAAAAGTAGCTTCGAACGCACAATTTTTCCCGGTGAAATAGTGGCAGCCAAAGTAACGCACCAGTATAACATTACAAGATTACAAAATTAAACACCACCAAATACATAGTACCTTTTCCAAAAAATTACGTTTTATGAGAATATATCGCTTACAGACCTTTTAAAAATTAACAAACTAAAAATATATATTGTCAAAAAAATACTTTCGTGGCGCTGAATTAGATAACTGTTAACATACATAGGGCTACTGTCCTATAGTAACCGGATTAGTTCTCCAGTAACTCACATAGGTTTTGGTGGTAAGTAAACTTCGCTACTAGAAGTTTCACCACCTACGTCTGCTTGAACACCATCAGACTCTTTGAGGCGTTCCTTGTTTCCTACGTAGTTCATCAAAGCAGTTTTGCCGGCATTCTTTGCCGTGCGTTTAACCATTGCTTTTATACCGAGGTTGTCAAGGTTGAATGCAGTTCTGCCAACATTAACCGCAGTGCCCATTATATGACTTGTTGACTTGCCAGCTTCAGCGCCATACCTATGATATTACACAAGCTATTAATCGCAAGGAAATACTTAGTTTGTTCTTGAGCATGTCAAAAACTTGTTCAAAACGTATTTTTATAAATCGTTTTGAAGTCTTTTTTTCATGCCCAAACAAATGCAAAGTGTAACATCGATTTACGTGTGACTGTGAAAGGAAATAATAATTTAAAGACAATTTCATAGCTCCTGTCTGCTTTTGTTATTAGTATTCTAAATGAAATGTCATCTCTGTAAACACTTTAAAGAACCCACAATAATCAAGTGAGGATTACAATGCTTGTTGGGTAGTAGGAGGAATATACTACAACGGTTTTGCACATCTGGTTTAAAATATTTAGCTGTTGTCTGAAATTTGTTATAAAGCACCGAATGTTTACGATTTTCTATACATCTTCTGTGTATTGTTGTATACACATTTTCAAAAACCCTTACGTATGCTTGGCATCTTGGGTGTAACATATAAATGTACGTTAGTCACATATTAAACTTGGAGTGTCAGTCCATATATGCCTTTATCTTAAATTCGCATATGTTCCCTGAAAGCTATCCGGTTTTGTAAATTTGTAAAAAATAGAATACTTGTGTTGCACAGTATCCACAGTTGCTTGCGACACTGAGTGTGCGATGGCCATGCCAGCTTTTTCCAGGCTCGTCCACACTTCACTAAAACCTGTATAGTATACACAAACATTTACAAAACGTTGATACTGATATGAAGTTTTGAGGCAATTGTAATATACGTTGTTATGAAGAAGTGCTCTGACCTGTCACTCCAGCGCCAACTACAGTCATGACACCCTTCATATTAGAATTTTTTGCTTCCTGTTCTGATGAGTTGGATTTGGGAAACAAGAAATTCGCATAAGGTTTCACATGTGAAAAAACTGTTTTGGTGGCCCCAGTTGTCAGTGTTGTTAAACCTTTTACAATTTCTGCGCTCACTTTCACTGTAGACTCTAATACACAAAATATCCTAAGTTCATGTATATGTAGTTGTCAACAGAAGAGAAACCTATCATTAGTATTAGAAATAAACTGGACAACAGTTCTGTGTCACAAAATCATACTTGATGCTTCATGAGTGTATTGTAATCCCTTATTTAGTGTTGGATTTACAGTAGTTGGTTTCTCATCTGGAGTTATGTTTTTCTGAAGGTGATCTGCACCAAGTTTAATCAAACTGGAAGTGTATTTAGCTCCTTTTACCAAGCCCCAGCTCAACCAGCCAGCACCTGTTTATGAAGACTTCTAGGAAATTGTATACCATTGTATACCAACACTTATATCTTAAAAAACCTTACTGACTTTTTTCAATACCAGATGCTATTTTTTGACTTATTGCCTCATCCTTATTTGTAACTGGCTCTTCTTTGGCTTGGTAATTAACAAAATTACAGAGATATTTAGGAGGTCCTTCTTCAGACGATTGCTCTTGCACCTACACAAATATCACATTTAAACTGGTACTAATTTACAAAGCAAATCAGCAAAGTATATTGCATGATATAAGAATACATAGGCTGACAACAAGATAGCACATACCTGCAGACAAGCCATGTTTGAGAGTATGTTAGTAAACATCTCACCATAAGCGGGATCAAGTGCGGAGGAAATCACTAAACCAATATAATCGGGATGATCTGTGGTAGGTAAAGAAGGGTCTATGATATTTTGAAACATATATGCACCATTGGCACAGAGCAACACTGGCGAATGTCCTCGAACCAAAGGATAAATCCAGTCACCAGCTTGTATAAATGCTGGTGGTCTAGCAAAAACATTTCCGAGTAAACATAGTTTATCAAAAAACAACACAATACCAATCCTTATTTTACATACCCATACATAAAGCACACAACAAACAAACTATGCTACTTCCTAGTTTTTATTTTTTCTGTTATATTTATTTTTTAACGATGCTTACAGAGCAGGTTGTGTTGAAGGTTCTTCCAAATCATTTTCAAATATAAACACACTCAGTGAAGTAGGATATGATGGCGGAGGAACGTTAACATTCAAGTCTTCACTGACAGAAAACAGTTGAATTCCCCCAGGTATGTGCAGTAGTTCCACAGCATCTTCAGCCACTAAGTTGTTAGTTGGAGCCTAATTACACACAATTACGTACATCAAACATGGCACAAATTAACTAATGACACATCAACGAAAAATTATAAAAACTTGAGTTGCGTAAGTTTACAATGGGCAAGTTTAATTTTTATATGCTGTAGGTCAATTTCCTAATATAATGAAATTTGGTTAAATTTTACTAGTGTACACATATGGTGATCATCTCATCGGCATAATTCCAAAAATTATCTAAGAACAATTTAGTCAGATCAATAGTATTGTTCTTGTGACATCACAAATAGCATGAAAAAAATTACAAATTTTTAGTGGTATTTATCTTTACTGTATATCTTCTTGTTATAGTTTACATATACCATACTTATTCGATTATAAGCCACGATTTATACATTGTTTATCATCATTTTTCCAACTTAAAATAAAAATCCATGTCACACTTTTTTATCAAACCAAAATTTTATTACCATTACATACTACTTACAACATAGGGTAACTTAATTAACCTTTTAGCACCATCACAGGCGATTTTCAAACAAGGGTGGCTTACATTCAAGGAAACCATGTAGCAAGCAATTTTTATGCAATAATGCATACAAGAAGCTTAAAAAAGTAAATTTACTCTCATGACAATTGCTTTTTGTTCAATTTTAAACAGTATTTACTGCTCAATGCTCACCAAATCATAAACTGTATGATTAGTCCCAGGTTAAGAATTAATTAGTTTCTATGTATACCTCACATGCATTGATAGATTTCGCTTGCATTGGTTCACCACTATGACCTTTTGGAATAACAGCTGAATATTCAGGTACAGGATCCTAAATAAAAATTAACAGCTTTTAATGGCAGACAAACATGCTGCTTAGTTTAGTTTTTGCAAGCCTCTTTAAGCCAAATATTTATGGGACAAACTTGCAACACTTACATTCTGTGTCGTTTCTTGTAATTCATAAAGTCTAGTCTGAACATCTTTCAATGCTGAAATCATTTTGGCTTGCATATCTTGTGCACTTAAGTGCTTTTCATCACATAGGTTGACCAACTCCACAGAAATGCCCTGCAGTATTGTAGATAAAAAACAATTAAATACAGAAAGTAGAGAAGTTAGCACTTCTCTACTAGTATGATTAACTTTAATTTTATCATAATGAGCTTTCACAAGTTTGACCTTGTGTAACAAGAAGTTGGCAAAAATTTGCCAAGTTCACACATTAAAGTCAACTAGGAAACAATAAACACAGTAGTAACGTTATATATGTATATTATGGTGAACAACCGGCTGTGGAAATGCCAGTAACTCCTTTCCATACAAAATGTCTGGCTGCAGGCTGGGCAGCTAAGCGTTGCAAAGCCACACAACAACAAAAATTTTTACTGATCTTAGATGACCACAGTCCACACAACTGCTCATTTTACACCCTGGAAATATCGATGAAATTTGGTATATGAATACAGTAGTAAAACGTTAAAACAATTATAGTCAAACCTTTTCCAAGGATTGCATAGCATCAACATAATGCTGAACTGCAAGCTGAATATCGCCATTTTCGTCTGCTGCAAGACCACTGCTAACATAACACAGTGATGTCTGGTAATACTCTTCTATTTCGAGAAGCGTGCACTGCAATTTTAAAAAATTAGCCCTAGTTATCATCACCATTAAAAACATAAAATGTATATACAGTAGCTCTACACAGATCCTTGCGATGATATTCTAGGGACTCTTCTACTTTTGCATTCTCGGGTAAAAGCTTGAATGAAAGGAATTGCAAAGGAGTGCAAATATAAAGAAGAACCAATACTGAACAATAGCCAACCGCTTTATGGCAAAATTAAACATATACAAAAGGAGACACAGAGCAAAGTTCTAGCTGGTACTGTACATATAGGTTATGTATTACCGACAAGTGAGCTGTTGACATCTGCAAGCTTTTGGTAATCTTCTGACTTGGAAAATAAATACAATACCCAGGTAAACACACTGTTTGCTTAATGAAAATTTTTACACACAACACCTGTCTGAAGATATTTTTAAAAGATTGAACTAAAACACTCGTACTGTACAACGGAATTAAATTTAAATATAATAAAAATTATAGTATTGCTCCAGTACCAATTTTATGGTGTAAAAATATGCTCGAAAACTATTTTATCACTACGCGGGTATACTTGATTTTTTTCTAAATTGGAATGGATTTATTTATTCGGTCTTTTAACAGTCTAGTACCCAAGACAGTGTTTCGTGATGTTGTTTTAGTCTTTAGTCGAATTAGAATATATTGCGAATTGCGATGTCAATAAAATGAACATATATACGGACAGAAGAGCTCATCTTTTGGTTATAAACTAAAAATTGTGTGCCAATCTGAATTTGATCGAAATTTGCGCGGTGACAAAAACAAGCCCTTACTGTACAGTAAGTTTGATTTTCTTGCGCAGAATTGCCCATTGGCTCTGTACTGGTATTTTACATGAAAAATATTACGTTGGCGTGGGCCAAATTTTGGCATTACATTTATTGGCGCGTTTATCCAGCGCACTGAAAACAAACTTTCTTGTAGGGAACCAGGCATGAGCTCAGTAACTGAAGCATGGGGCTCGAGTTATATCGTAAAGCATGGCCGAATTTAAGTCGTTAAAAGACTTTCATAAGTTCAAGGATAAACGGTGTGATAAATTTACATACTACTAAGCTGACATTCTGAAGTAGCAACTGGTAAAAGCTTACATTTCATTACATTAGCTGGACTACTAGAGGCTCCTATCTACATCATTTCTATGGTACCAAACTACAAGACAAGTAGGTACAAGCGATTCTGCTTCAATCTTGGGGAATACCCGTAAATATCCCGGGTTGTGTTATGACAAATTTGTTAGTTTGTGCATTACTTGTGTGAAGTATTACACAACAAACATATTCGCCATAAAGACCGCATATGCTGGCGGCTGTAGCAATATGAGCGAGGACGATTGATATATGTATATAACTTGTTGATAACTTGTTTTACTTCTGCTTCGATGGTACGAGTTCTCATTTCCCAAACGGCGTGACTATGCTGTTAGTTACTTAAATTCTGTCTATACATATTACTAAATGATAAAGTTCCCATTTTATTTATTATAAAACACAAAGGTTTTCACCTTCGGGTAAAGCTTACTGAATGTTACATTGCGCTTAATAACAAATGAGAACGGTAAAAGGAAGGATTGTAAACATTACAACAGTATTTTTATGTGACACATCAGTTCAATCGAGGAAATTATCTGATGTGTTTAAGGAGAATTCAAGTCCGATCAACAACTGAATCACAAGATCCCAAAATAAAATTTCAGCATCTCGAAAAGTAACTCATGATTCGTGACGTAATCGTCACAGTGTACAGAAAATATCTGCACCAGAGCTTCATAAGAGCAAAATGTCATAGTTCAATTACCATTTTTGAATAATACAATGGTCGCAGCTATCTTCATGCAACAAGTTAAGGCTATAATTGTGTAATTTTCAGATCCAATCTTTATAGCAGATATAATTTTTGTGTTTTATTGCCCTTTTTGAAGTGAAATTTAAGTCGTTTTGTTGCAATGTAAGGCTTTGCGCTTTGCCACTGAAACCTCTTTCTTGTTGTTACTACTGAGGATTGTTCATAAACCTGCTAATCACGAGGTTAACGTTACGGTTATTCAATTTTAATTCTATTTTCCGTTTTCGTCTCATTTCAATTTAAACACGACTACGCCAGTCTCAATCATGCTAATTTCAAAGTGGCGTCATAGCAAATGCCACCATTAGTACGTTGTGAGCTCTCCATTGACACAGTATTCAACGAGGGAAACTTTCGAGCTCTTCTCCATTTAATGATGCAATACGGAGATAATGTATTGCAAAAACATCTAAAACATGCTCCTTATAATGCGATGTACATATCTCCTAGTGCACAAAACGACCTTATCAATGCTACTAAAATTGTACAGGGAAAGGTCATCGTGCAAGAAATGCGCAACGTCAAATTTTTTACTCTCATGGCTGATGAAACAACGGATCCGATAAAAATTATCGGACACCATGGGCAAGAATCGTTTAAATCAGGGATGTCCAACCTGCGGCCCGCGGGCCACATTGCGGCCCGCCTGAGATTTTTGTGCGGCCCGCTAGTCATTTTCACTCCAAGTAGTATTTTGAACTTTCAATCTTACCCTAATTAAAATGTACCAGTCAGCTTTTAGGGGTGCAGTAATAGTATAGTATGGTAACAACAGGGTTATATATAACTATAAGACTCGAAGATGTACCCATTTTTCTTGAAATTTAATAGTTTCTGCGGCCCACTGAATTATTTCAAGTGACAATGCGGCCCACTACAATAAAAGGTTGGACATCCCTGGTTTAAATGGTCTCGCTTCTTTGTACATTCATCGTGATCTGGCATTAAATTACGACAATGTCATTCCTGAGCTTGGTCAAAAGAATCGACGTTGTTAATAACTTTGCTATGTCATTTCATTAATGCGTTTCATTTACTAAAACTGTTAGTGTATTGATGTGATAGCTGTATTTTTATAAAGTTACATTGTGTGTATATTTTTAGGTGTCCCTAACTTTAGTAGTAATAACATATCGCAAGGGTAATAATAGAACTACACTTCATTTCCAGGCATTTTTTAAACGTAAAAAATTTGCGCTCCGCGCATTTCGGCGGAGTGGATCTACACGAGAGTTTTAAATCTAGCACTAAAGAGTTCTGCCCCCCCCAACGCAATCCTAAATACGCCACTGGATTTACTGCACATGACAACATATATGCAATGCCGCGCTGTTCTTGGACCACAACTGCAGCTAGCTTGAACAAGCTTTTTATACACAACACTACCACATGCGTCGAAACGCAGACTAGCTTAAATTGAAAAGCGTTTTCTGAAAGCATCAGTGCGATTCATAATCCAAAAAGACAACCATGCAATTTCAGTTTGTACAAACAAATAGCCTGAAACACGCTAAAACTGTTCTCTATGATCTTTATTTCATTGATGAATTACAAGATATACGTTTGTGACATTTTGCTCTTAAAAATACCATTCTTTTATACGTAGGCTATGATTGGGAATTCTACCGTGTTCCCAGAAATGTTAATATGGATTATGGACAAGCAAGATAACAAATTCGAACACAGTCCACTTTCAAAAATATTAAGCCCAAAACCCTTACTTTGGGGACGATTAGGCTACATGTACAGTTTTGCGCAAAAGCATAACTACCATAACATATTGGACTCAGTACATACGTCAAGAAAAGCCACGAAACAAATTGTCAGTTTAATCACAGGGCAAGCAACTGCTTTCGCTGCAAAACGTTCCGGGACAGCTGCCCCCATGCTTCCGGCGTCCATAAGCTTACGTTGTAGCAGTTTACCTTCATCAACACAGGTTTTTGTGACCCAGTGTAACCTAAATCTGTCTTCAAGTTTTATTCTAACGGCGTGAAAAATGGTTATTGATTAGTTAGGCTATTTCTTAAACCAACTTTACATGCAATTAAGCTATCGAATAAAAATCGCTTAACGAGTAACCAACTTCACGCCAGTACTATTTTCATTGCACATTTCTGCTTTTCCAGCCAATAAACCATCTCTTCTGTCACTAATCTACTACAATAACTGAATAAATCGGCAAAACAAAAGCAAAAGAAATGCAGCAAGTTTTGTAATCACAAACCGACCAATTTCGGTGAAATAGTTTAGTAAATAAACTGGCCTATTGATCATTGCCTTTGATATGTAAATATCAAAAATGAAACTTACTAAACACGATAAGAAAACGATAAAATGTGTAGAGCAAAACGTATATTCTGCAGATACGATTGGAAAACAGAAGACATAATTTGTTCAAGCTTCGTGAGCATGATTTTTAAGTTTTTGCATCAAAACAGAATGAATAACTGGTGTAGATGTCAGCAAAAACTGAGTCAAGTTTTCAAGATCATTTGTACTGAGGTTATTAAGATAATCGAGGTCTATTAATTTTGAAACGGTAACATTGTTAAAATCGAGCGATTTCAAAAGCGACATCTGACTCGTCAAACTGGTTTGCCCTGGACGAACTGGAGATTCCGTGTTTCTCGCCTAGCAAAGACGGTTTTAGTCAGCGTGTAATTAAATCAATGATAATCAAGTACTATTACAGTCATTATTAAAATCATATAGGCAACATATGCATAAATACTTTTATTCCTGCGATCGCAGCAGCAACAGATGCACTTCTAACGCTCAGTGGTGAACGTGTAACATCTAATCGTGGGGATACCAAAGTCCGCTTTGGAGCCGGAAGACTTAAACGTCGATTAACCACCCTAATTGGCATGAAGAAAGAAAATAGATTTTGTTAACTTCATTGCAAACTTACTTATATTATCAAAAGTATATTATCTTGATATACATCTTCCAGCAATATGAAGCTGATTAACAATATATTTAAAGTAAAATTTAACCTTGGGTGAAACTTGTTTTTCACACTAACAGGAATGGCCGTAGGAGAGATTGGCAAAATGTCTTCTTTAGCAGCTGACGTCGAAATTGGCTCAGCAAATGAAACTCGACGAGACTATAATTACAAAAACAACTTAATAATGGAAACTGAAGACTGATAAAACATAGGTTATTTTTACGGTCAACATATTTAACGTTATCCAACAAACATTTTTTCTAAATAACTAAAATTATAACCAAAATTTTGCTACAACGGGAATAACTAAACTATAGACTTTTACCAACTACCTACCAGTTTATTATTTTGGATTTACATAAATAAAATCTTTAAAAACAGTTTATTTATTCGCTACAGGAAACGTTTGTTTTCTATCACCACAACAATTATAATACCTTTGTTGCAGGGCTGAATTCATCCATGATGTTCGTTCTTGTCATGCCCTCTTTAAGTGGATCATTAGGTGAAGAATACGCATCTTTGGAAATCACTGAAATCAAGTTAAACCTGTTTTTCATCTGATTTACACATGTTTTCATATAAAGCTAACATTTTGATACAAACTGCACACAGTGTACAAGTAAAAGTTATTTAGTGCAAAACGTATTACATGAATGAGAAAAGCTTCTACAGGTAAATACAGAAATAAAAGATTTACAACTCACATCGTTTTCGTAAGCAAGATTTTGGGGTTAAAACAGCGCTTTCCAAGATGGTGGCTGGATCCGCCGCCGTCAGACACTGACGTATATGAGGATCTGAATATCACAAAGTTATTACATTAAGAACAAAATAAATACTAACACATTTTTTCTTTATCACTAAAGATCACCCAATAAATTACTATTTAGTAATTATAATCTACTAAATATGAAAACTATTGAAAACCTGGACATAAAGATGATTGTTGCACTTTTACAGTGTTGGTTTCAGAAAACTTGCTGCACTGTGTACGATTAAGAGAAACTACTACATCAATTTTTTTATTCTTAGTTTCAGTGTTTACGAATAAGCTATCTTTTGAAGATTCCTCATCAGTAGGTCTGTTGTTCAAACACACAGGCGTTATTGTATCACCAATTAGGTTATCTTTAGGTTTTTCCTCTTTAGGTTCGTCGCCAGCTTCAAAGCTACAATCAAGTGGATGGATGTCTAAATCCTTTGCACAGACATTAAATGAATCATTGTTTGAGGAGACAGGTTGCTTTTCTTTGTCTGCGGAAAAAGGTGTCGAAGTCTCTATTGGGGCTCTGTCAACAGGGTCTACGCAAGAACTAGATAAATCCACCATTTGCACTACTTCATACAGGCTTTTTTCAATACTTGTGTCCATGGTTCCATGGCTTATATCAGAACTCAAGGACATCTCCAAAACTTCTTTGCTGCCAATTAGCTCTTCTACTCCGATGTTTTTTTTGGCATTTACAAGTGCTTCATTTGCATACAGCTCTGACTCACTGTTGTTTGTGTCACAAACCACTTCTGGATTTATGGACATTTCTGCCATTTCAACAACCTCATACATACTGCGGTCACCATTTTTTGAGGTTGAATTGTTTTCATCATGTTGTGATGTTGTCTCCGCAACAACTGCATTACTGTCACTGATTACTGACAACATTTCGTTGCTCGAAGTTGAATTGATATCAGTGTCGCTTTTACATACATTAAGGTTATCTTGTTCGGCACCTGGGGACAATAATTGTTGAATAGCAGATTGGTCTTCTAGTTGGCGGCCAACATAAACGGACATCTCAGCCATTTCCACCACTTCATAAACACTTTCATCAATTTGAGAGGTTGGCTGAGGGGAACTGGATACTAAAGAAACTTCGTGGTGGTCACCATTGATAGAACGTTCATCAGTGTGATTCAAAGTCTTACTAGAAAGCACTGCAGCACCACCAGAATTAGTACAAGCTTGTGCAGTAGCAAAAGATTTATCTTGAGATTGTTGAGCTGGACAAACAGATATTTCAGCCATTTCTACCACTTCAAAAATGCTTCCATTAGCATTAACAGAATCTGTATGAGTAGGGCTAGGTTCAGAAGAAAGGGTCATAGGACTACAAGTAGTTCTCCTTGTGTCATCTACTGAATTAACACTCATATCACTATCTACTCTTGTAGTGTCATAGTCCACTGCAGTGTTGTAAGAGATATTATCATTTTCATCATCAGCAGCACTTCCATCAACTGTGTTTTGGCATTCTGAAAATAATTCCTCATCTTCACTTTCTAAAATTATTACATTACTTGAGGAAGTTGAGCTATTTGTGACCGGTTGGGAGGATTCCTGCACTTTATCAAAATTATCTTCCTCTCCATCATTGGATGAAATATGCTTTTCTTTCAAACCAAGGTTTCCCGTTTGCTCTGAATGGTATGGATTTTCATGTTGTCCTATTGTTGTTCTATCTTCATTGTTGTCAACTTTCTTCTTTTTTGTTTCTCCAGCAAGTTGGACGTAATTGTTTTTTCTTAATCTAGCACTTTGGCGAGTAGTTTGTGGTTGTTTAACAACACAAGTTTGCTCGGCATTGTTATTTATTTTGTTGCCTGATTTATCATTTGTGCAGGTCATTACTAAAGAAAGACATGCTTTAGCTGTTGATACTGGAGAAGGAATCTGAGTATTGTTGACGTTTTCAAATACATTATCATCTTCAGTGTTAGTAGACAAGATGCTAACATCGCCTGATGCTTCAGTAATTTCATCCTGTGAAACCTTGAAATACGAAATGCAATGCAAAAAATTATTGTTCTTAGCAAAACATGTGCTTTATGAATATAACTGTCAGTTCAACATATTTTACTGTTGAAAATCTGTATAGCACAGAAACATTTCACCGAGTTCAATACACGTACAAAAGCAAAACTAAAACTTATGTAAAGAAAATTAAAATTCTATATAATTAAACATGTCAAGCAATAAAGCATCTTGCTTCAAGGCATGTGTACAACAATCTGGGCAAAGCCATGCAAATCTGTAGTTTGCTATACCAACTATATATTATAACGACTTATTGCAAAACCAGCAATATTGGCTTCATCCTACGATAACACATATAAAGCATGTTTACGTTGAGCATTACAAACATTTCCTTGAAGAAATCAGTCTGTTTAGTTTAGACCAGGGGTGGGCAAACTGCGGCTTGCCGGCATGTTTTTTGTGGCTCTTCTAGTCGAATCGTAAAATTTCAAAAAAAAATTGTAAAGGCTACCAAGAGTACCGATTATGAACGTTTCTCTCTTTTTCTTTTCCTTATTTAGGCCAGCATTGATGACAAGTTGTTAACTATCCAAATTTAATGATATTTTTCGATTGAGGAATGCGCAGATATGGAACAATTAAACGACATAAACTATTTATGACATCATAAGTTCTTATGACTTGGCTCGTCAGTAAAAATTTAACAACCAAAGCGGCTCTTGGGTTCAAATAGGTTGCCCACCCCTGGTTTAGATGTTAACATCTGCATACAGGCAGAATTAATTGATTTTTTTTCATAGGAATCGTAACTAATTCGCATTGACTCGAGTCAAGTTACTTGTTCGAAATATAACATACGTACATCCGTACATACCTTTGATTGATGTTCAATATCACTTTCCCAAGATTCAGTAGATACTGCAAAACAAAAGCGTAAGTAAAGTAATTCTTGCAAATAAAAATAAAAACACAAACTGCATATACAGCAGCTCCAATAACCTTCCAACCTTTTGCATTTTAAAACAACATAAAATTTAAAGCACACATACCATTGCCATCTACTTCAGAGGAATCAACTGATGAAAGAGTTCTAGTTACTGCAAAGCCTTCTTTTTCATAGATATTTAACAGTGTAGACCTGATTCAGATTTAATCAATCTGCATTAATAAAAACACATGCTATGCTGTTCCAATCAGACAGTACTAATCACTTAACTGACTTGAAATTTTCATTTAAACTGGTGATATCAAGGAAGTCTTTGATCTTCATTTTCCAAAAATTCACAGTGGTGTGATAAATAGACTGCGATGGATGTGAAAAGGCAATTAAAAAAAGATCACATACAACATCATCCTCAAAATTTGTATCAGTTAATTGCAATCGAGAGAGAACCTGATTCCAAGTTTCTTCGACATCTATCTGGTAAGGCCAAGTTTTACTGCAATGAAAAAAAAATATTACAACATAAATTTAATAACATACAGCACAGCTGGGCTAGATGTAGAACAATTACTTTGAATGGATGTTAAGATAAATTGAAAATAACTCCATAAAGGAATGAAAATTCGATGCAACAAGATCCTGGGGAACATTTCTGAAAATGGTTTTCAAACAAGGCAAAATATTGGGTGGCAGCTGCTTGTTGTCCATCAAAGAAACCTAAGTAAAAGAATCTTTGAAAAAAGTAGAATTTTACAGGCATAAATTGATCAGAGTAAATAATCGGAAACCTTTGTAACATGTCTTATTTAAAAAAAGGAATTTATTTACACACGGAAAAAATATAAACCCTAACCTTTCCAAACTCCAGTAAAAGTTCTGTTATAATTGCATTAAATCCATTAGTAGTTAAGGAAGATGTGTCATTATTAGCATATTTTTTGCTAGCTGGTAACTTTCTTTGTATATTTTCATTGAGGAACTTGGCATCATCTATTAATGCGAGCAGTAACTTTTCAAAAAATCCTATGGGCTCTTCAGACAGGTGCACCTTGAACACAATGACATGACAATTTTTGTTATATCATCCAGAACACATTTTTTATGAAAATTTAATGTCGGCTCATATTTCAACAATTGTCATCTTAGAAGCAATTGATTCACAAACCAGCTTATGCTTTTGCACCATGCAAAGTATATGCCGCAATAAAAATGTTCTTTCTTCATCTGAGTCCGACTTGGTTACCAAGGAAGAAAATGATAAAAAGTGCTTTAATAATTCCATCCATAAAGAAGTTGCTGGTAACAAGCATGATTATTATTAAGTGGATAAGACATTAAAACGGAGGTAATAGATGGTAAAGTATACAAAATGTCTTACATAAATCTATTATATCAAAATCCAGAGACGACTTGCGTTGCAGGAAAAATTCAACTGGAAATAATAGTAATGAGTGTATTGCAGTGAAATCATTTTCAAGACTGTCACCTTGATTTATGTTTTGTGTCTGAAAACAATAACAATATTTAATTCACCACAATACATAACATTCTAGTCAACTTTGCTCACAAGTAAAAACTTAATAGATTCTGGTGCCAACACACAAGTTGAGAGATGCTTAAGATAGAGAAGCACTGCTCAAAACATCTGCTCTTTACTGCTATTTAATTTACAAAACTTCTACAAAAACCTTGAGAACATAGTCCAAAGTGTGCTTGCACAAACAGTTCCACATTTTAATATAAATATCATTATCAAAGCAGAGATGAGTAATCACAGCGCGAACATATTCCAGTGTTCCAATTTTCCTCTCCAGTCCATAGCAGATTACCAATTCTGCACATGCCAGAAATCTATGAAAGAATAAGGCCACTTGTATTAACTGAAGCGGTGCTACCGGTACTATTGTCTCATTTTAACTGTAATATAGGCTACTAGATCAGTACTTAGGATTTTTGATGTTCTCTTCAACACAAACGTGTGGGCTTAATAGAAACTGGAATATGCTTAAGATCGGTGTGCCATGCATAGCTGATATTTCTGAAGTAGAGTGCAAACTTGAGTTGAGAATTTTTGTAGGAAATGATGTCAAGTACGATATAATTGCCTGCAAAAATGGGATAACTGGTTAGCTATCATCGGATACACACATCTGGATTTCGATAAATAATTTAATTAAAACTTTTCACCGGTATAATACACAAAAAATTTAATTTTGGTTGTCATGAAAAGTATACAAGTGTAGGTAAAGTATATTATATAAATGAATTTATAAAAAGTAAATTTTTTGTAAAAACCTGGGCAATTTTAAAATTGCGCAACCAATTTCGTATCTGTATTTATTAATGTTTAACAAATGAAAAACATTATAATAAACAGATAAATTTAGAAACATTCAAAGTTTTGATAAATTTAAATAGTCTGAAGGAAAATTTAAATAAGAAAAGCAAATTGAGCTTGATGCTCAATAAATCTCATTTTCAGTGCCTTTCACTTTTTCTAATCAGTACGCTCCCATTTTTTTCCATGCAGATGACCATGTGTTAAGTGTTGCAAAGACTTTTCTCAGACCAAGAAAAAAAATTATGATCTCATGCCATAAATTACAAACAACAAAAAATTCATTTAAATCTGTGCTGAAAAAGTTTCTGAAAATTCCCAAAATCTCTAAAATTGCAAAAATTACTTTTAACTGGACACACCATCCCAACCAACAAATACATAACTGCAAGTATAACATACCAGAAGAAAGGTAGGTGTGACATCACAGGAAACTATACGATGAACAGACTGATAAAGACAGCGAAACATTTCAACATCTCGTTTTCGAACAACATTGTCATGTGTACATTCCACCAGACTTTTCCATAAGTGTAAAAAAATTTCAGCTGCATACAGAAAGCGTTACCAATGCAAGAAATACCATAATCACACAAAGATTAGTTAAAGAACAATGGTTTTATATACCTGGTAAAATTTTATGAAGATAACAAGTTGCATCACACACAAAACGCATAACTTCAGAAAAAAAACGAGCAAATGTTGATGGAGCTTTTATCCAAGGTTTACGCAGAGATGCTAAAAAAGAAGTATATAACTAAAACTAGATTAGCAGTTTAACTATTCTAATTTATGGACATAGCAAGGTAATATACGTAGCTATTGTAGCATGACATATCATTTCAGTTATATTGCATTGAAATTTCACTGCGATGATATCAAACACTGCAAAAGTGAAAAATAATAAAGATTTTTATACGACTGTAGTACCCTAACGATTTATGAATCCTTACATAGGTTCATGGGGTAATTCAAGTTTGTAACATCACATAATAACCGAATGAGAATTTCTGCCCCCAAAACCTGAATACTTCTGTATGGACTAACTTGCTTACGCAATGAAAGTCTTCCTGAGGATCTTCTGCTATATAACAACAAATTCAAAGCAGGTCAGCTAAATGGAAATTCTTTAACTTAGCCAATAAACATACTGTTGTATCACAAAGCCAACAAATTGTTTACTAATAGTTTTACTTAAAGCTACATTGTTGGATTCAGATTCAAACTTAGAAACTGTTTTAATTAAATGCAAAGTATATAAATGAAGAAAATCCCATAAAATTAACGTCTAACCTTGATTTGACGGGAGTTGAAGAATCACCAAAACAAATTTCCAAGAGTGGACTGCATAACTGTCATAAATGACACATTTATCTAACACAGAGACTCAAAGTACAACGGTACAGGTTTGAGCAACTGCTACAAACCTATTCAAAATACACATATATTACCACTTCAAAAAGATCTGGTAGTTTGTCATCAAGATAAACAGCAAGTTTCCACATAGTTCCAATAAGTGCATGCAACAGTGCTTCCGACTTTATCTTTAATTTCAAAGGCTCTGTGAGCAGCTTGACATACTTTGATGTAGACAGAAGTTCTAAAAAAAGGATTTCTTGATAACTAAAAATATATTGCAATACTGTATAAATGTCAAACAAGGTTCCATACCATAATATTTTTGCAAATATTGACCAACACTATTCATGGCATTGCACAATGGCAAAGTTTTCAAAATATCTTTAAAAATGTTCACATTCAACTCAGAACATGCATTATGCCAAATGCTAAAAAATTGCATACCAGTATGTATATTTGGGGACTAGGATTAATGGTATTCTTAACCTATTTTGCTAAAGCTAAAGAGCTTTAGTAATAGTTCTTATAATTAAAAATCCTTAGTTTTAACGGCATCATTAAATACCAAGAAGTTATTTAAGATAGCAAAGAGTGAAGTTTTTTTGTTAGAAGATAAACATAAAAATATTACAGCAATTTTAAACTGAAAGAAATTTGTAGACATCTGGTCCACTAGCAAAAGCATCTTGGTAACATTTCCGTGTGTGGCATAGATTACATAGAAAGTTGATTTCATTGAACAGTTTTATCTTTGACTATAGGCCATAGGAATTTATTTATAACGGAAAAAAAACATGAAAATTTATTGAACAAAACTGGTTCTGGTTCTGTTCGTCATCTTCATATTGAAGCTTTGAATTAATGATGGTACAACTTTCCACATCGTAGCTATAATTATACTCAGTCCTTTTGAGTTTAACTCTTATTTGATCTTAGTTATTGCCAAACCTTTTTTTGTTCATTTTGAAGGACTTAATAATTCAATCACAAAATATACTTCATAGTTGTACTACTTGTGTGTCATAATTCCTAACGTTAGACTAAGGTTCACCTTTATTAGCAGAAAAACATTCTATTAGACAGTCCCAAGTCTTAAAAGCAGTAAGACGAATATCATCATCCGCATGACGAAAACCCTGTAGAAATTTCGCAGAGAATACATTTGCAAAAACCTTAGCAAACTAACAAAATTTTATAAAAAAATCATGGTATAAGTTACTGCCATGAAAATAATGCTACATTAAGACAGTTTCAAACAAAGAATGATATTTCACCTTTTCCATAAAATGTAACACCAAATTACTAAGACTAGCACTTCGTTTCAAATCTTCCCCAATAATATTCATGTAGACAGGTAGCTGTGCAGACAATATTTCTTGTAAGATTTCTTTTTTCGTAGCAAGGCTTTTCAAAGTTGTTAAAATCTTCTGCAAAAGAAATGTTTTAATTTTGAAATGGTGTTAAATTTAATGTTATACTTAATTTCAAATACAAAAAATGATTTCCAAAACTACATTCACTCATTATCATCATTGAAAGTATTTAAGAAAAACAGTTATTGGCATGATCATAATATGGTGATACATTTTATCATTATTATGTATAACAACTAAAATATCTCAGAATTCATAAACCATTTTATTAGCTATTGTTTGAACCTACTGCTTCTAAAATATGAAGTAACAAAAGTTAAATATTTTTTATAAATTTTACCCCCATTATTGATTTATAACAGCAGGCCTTCCTATGAAAAACTAAGTTCGTTCAAATACCACAGGCAGGAAAGAAAACAAAAAATAAAAATAATCCAATGAGTTAATGATATAATTAATGTTTGATTTTTGATGTAGGACAAAATTTTACAAAAAAATTGCAACGTTCTTTTCATGTTTTGCCAAATGCCATAGCCTATAGGTTTCAAGGCTTAGGAATTAAAGAGACTACAGAGAACAATCAAATTCTGACCTATAACCAGTTCAATTCCTGAATTAAAAACACACAAATTTACTCAAAATGGTGCTTTTGCTAGAACAGAGTCCGTGGCAGTAACCTTGCATGGCTATTATTTATGAAAAGCAATAAAAAAAGGAATACCGGCAAGATAAAGAACTAGTAAATTTGTCAATAGGCATGTTACAACCAATGTTCCCTCTAATTTTTCACGAGTCTGAGCAAACACAGTAACTCCCTGAGCGGTACCTTGGACCACCGTGAGCAACATCAGACGTGCCACGTGCGCATTGTGGCCATAATTATGCATTTATTTTAATTTCAATTCAGGTTAGATTTTTTCTTGTGCGCAGCACAGATTTTCTGTGCGCGGAGACCGTGTCAGCAGTGCGCATTTGCGCAGCTTAGAGGGAACATTGGTTACAACACAGTAACATCCAATGCTCTGGACCTGAAACCTTAAAACTTTTATTCAACTTTAAAATAATTTGCATTTTGCTAGTCACACTTAGAGTCATAGGCCAACGAACTCAAAAATTAAAGTAGTGCATTTTAACCTGTTTCAAGAAAGATCCACATACGGGCAGTATCTGTTTCCTTTTGCTTTGAATGAGTGAAAGATTTGCTTTAATTGTGGTGACTGCAAGTTGTCGAATTATCACACTGTTGTTTGCTGTCAATTCCAAAGTTATTTTTAACCAAAGCAGCATGTGTTCCTGCATTTTCCTTGGAGATTGCTGTAATAATCTATTTAAAACCAATGCATACCGCGTCAGTAAAAGAAAAAATGTAACTGACATAAACCATTCAATTTTTGCAGACAACTTTTCAAAACTTACCTGTTGATAACATCAATAATTACAGTATCAGATGATGTATTGGATACAGACAGAGCAGAAAGAATACTTTTAACAAACAGTTCCATCACGGTTTGACTGAAGTTTTGTTTGGTAATTATAATACACAGAGTTCTGAACAAAAAAAAACATAAAATTTATTTATAACATATAAATTAATAAAACTATATATTTAGCAGAAAAACATCAAACTTATAAAATGATTTCACAACACTTGTCCTCACTTTTGCAACAAAAAAGGACCTTTACTGTGCTCAAGAATTTCCACAATTTGTGTAAGTAGATCCTTTTCATATTCCCTTTCAAGGCTTGACCTGGCATTAAATGCTTAATTCTTAATTTTATACTGCACGGAGGTTACTCAGAGCCAAAGAACAGATTAAATTACTTCAAGGTATTCGAAGTTGGTACAATTGATTTACATAGGAGACATTTTACCATTTCACTTTTGAGTTATCAAAATTTTTTAACAAGTTTCCAGCGTAGTTCATTTAACTTTTTTATAGTATTTTTACTAGATAACACAATGTTGGTAAAATGGTAAATTATAATTTTTAATGCATACATTAAGTTTTCAGAAAAGAGTAAACAGAGAACTGCTAATGCTGCTTGTGTTAACTCTTCATCTTCTGTCTTCAAATCTGCCATTATGTGGGCCAAAAACTGATGGACATACTTATTTTGTAGAGAATTCTTGACATCAGAAGCTTTCATCAATCTGTCAATGAAGCAAACATATTTACAAGAGAAAGAATTTATCCACACCAGAGTAGGCCTCTTAGATCAAAATTCAACAAATTAATTTTAATTTAGCAAATTGCTAGGATAGTATTTTAAGTCTATAACAGTTTTGGAAAGTAATATAGCAATAACAACAGCCATAAAAGGTCATAATTGCTGTTTTTTATTTGAAGTTTTGAGTTGGCAAACATTAATAACAAAAGGTGGAATCTTACTGGATAGAGTTAGAAAATTAGCAGCTAACCAAATGAAATAAAATGCAGATAATACAACAATGAATGAATAGTAATGTATAATATCTTATCCATAAGAAGAGGACCAGCAAGACTACATAACAAGGGTGATGAGCCAAAAATAGAAAGAAAGAAAGGCTGGTAAGCAGTGCAGTACCAATCCAAACATTTATGCCGGTGATTAAATTTTGAATTAAAAAAATATTAAAAAGTACATAAAAAATACAGTAAAGCAGCGCAAACAGCTGCAGAAAAAATGAAAGCTTGGCAGCTGACATTGATAAACAAAGAAACTTAATAAAACCATCTTACTTTTCAATACTTTTATAAACTGATGACCTGTTTCCACCGTCTGAATATTCATTTAAAGAACTAATATGGCGCCATAGCTGCTGCTCCATATTGTTTGTGATGAGTGATGACCAAAGACAGCCTAATGCCGCTGACTAAAGTGAGAAGTAAACTTTCTCAAATTTTTAAGAAATTTAACACATGATGCAGTTTCAACAAACACAACCAGCCAGTGATTTTTTTTAAAAATTTCAGAGTGAAACGAGCATCCTGGAAAATAAAAATATTAGCTGAAACAACAAAACAGTTTAAATGGAACAATATTTTAGGGCTAGGCCTACCCATTCCATAAACCAACGTAATCAGTACAGTGTGAAACCATGAAATGGCCTATTTGTTTACTTTTTTATTTTTCGGTTACCCCACCACTAGAAATTTACTTGGGTAACTATAAATAATCTGGTAAATTTAACACAATCTCCGACTACCTAACATTTAATTTGCTACTAGCAAACTAGGCCTAGCATAACCGGAAAAAAAATTTTCAGATTACACTAACTATGAATTTCAACTTCGGAAGACAGCTTACAGTCCCCAAATGCTAATTTTTTAAGTTGTGCAGGGTAGCCGTAAAACAGTTAAGCAAGTACAATTTTCATGTTTAGTGCAGAAGTGCACAACCAGATGCAGTCACAATTGGAGTAACTGCATGTGGTCTATTATGCAAAGGCATCCTGTATTTGTGCGCTTCTGCACTAGACCCTAATTTTCGATCTACTGTAATCATTTTTCAGTGAAGTAGTCACTCTCAACATTGAATTTAGAATAACAACAAACTATTAAAAATAGCTTTAAACACACGATTTTGTCCGCTGTTAGTCGTATATTGAGATATTGTTGGATTGTATTACTATTGTAAGCTTGACTAGGCCAGCAATACCGGTAGGCTATAGAAAATTCAACCTCAATAACTGTTATTTTATTTTGTAGATTTTTTATTTACTAATCACAGATTTAAGTGTGTTACGTCCTGAAATAGCCTACCATGTAACAAAGCACTAGGCCTAAGCAGGCGCATAAGGTACAGGGTAAATTTTTGAAAAATGACAGGTTATTCTATGCACGTGCTGTTAAGCACTTCACAAACGTGCTAACCATTATTCAACGTTTTTAGTCGTTTTCTAGTTTCTGCACGTCTTAAGCTTTTGGGCTTTGCTGCTTGTCCTTAATCGTTGTATGTTTGCGGAGTTAACTAGCCTATGCTATTCCCACACGCTTCGAAACATCGCAAATCGCCAAATTGTTGCCTTTCTGCCTTCCTGGGTGATCAATCTCTCGCGGCAAAAAAGCAATTTTCGCTTGAGAGCGTAGTTACTATAGACATCCTACTTCACAGGCTCCCAAACTTTTTTATGTCGGGCCCCTTGCAAAGTTATAGAGTATAGACACTTATGGCTCCCAAGTCAACCCTAAGATTGCTGGTAGTTAACATGATCCAAATATTTTGAATCACGTTCAATGCACAATAAAAGAATTGCTGGAGTTTAGTCTTTTATTTCTGCTGAGGCCAAATATCGGCAACAAAATTTTCCATATTACTAATAAGCACAACAACATCCAGCCAGTATGATCTGAAGTCGGTAACAGAGTAACAGCCATTTTCTTGGAAACCATGATTCGTGTGAAGTGCGACTGCTATGTGTGTGTAGAAGAAAAACACCCTTGTGACCAATTAATTAGATTTACGTTCTTACATTGACAGCTGGTTGCCGTAATGAAATTTTTGATCGCTGTTGTTATGCATTTCCATGAGCCTGAGCAAGCCTGACATACACTGCAATGCAGCATCTATGGTCGACATGTTTCGAAACGATTTTGACCTTTCCGCTGTATGTAGGGCATGCGAAACGTTGGTTTTTGTAAAGAATTCAATCGTCAGTTTAGCACATTTTGTCCTTGAAATTATGCGTGGCATACATAGTATAAACAAAGGTTGTTTGCTTGTATGTTCATGTGGCGTTTGCTTGACGCCAAGGTTTTGGGAATCCCCTTTATTCAGACCATTTCCTAATTTACTGAACGATTTTCCCAGTAATTCTTGCCTACTCTCATTTATTTCAATGTAGCCCTAGCTTATGTCTACTTTTAGAGGGTTCCAGACGGGTTTAGTAGTTAAATCTTTCGTCATATACGTATAATACGTCAGAAATATGTTTATTTTATGTAAAGTAGGCTAGTACTAGTAGCATTTCCCGCATGTTATTTGTCAGCAGGGCACACTTTTGTTTTCAAAAAATCGTACACCCAGCACTCAGTACAGCAGTACATCCCAAACTGACTCGTAGAAATAGCCCAAATTCCTTGTCGAAGAACAAAACTTTTCACTTCATCAAGTAAAAATCGGTTGAGGCAATCAAAAGTTATGGGCAGGGTCTATTTCACCGGCTACCGATTTCCGAATTGGGAGAAAGTGACTTAGGTAAACGGCTAACCCGATACACAATTGATATTTTTTTACTTTGGTAAACGTGGCTGGTGAAGTAGACATTTATTTCATCGGTCACCGTTGACCGAAGTAGGAAATTACAAATACAGTAAATGACAATTAGGCTAGGCTGTGAATTGAAATGTATGCTAATTTTCAACCTAAAACAACGTACTAATTTTTTCAGAGTATAAATTAACCTAAAACTTATCCCCTCTGGCCCAAACTTTCATTTCTCATGGTTAAATTTCTAAACTGAGTTGCGACGTCAAATAAATGCCACTTCTCAACTATAAAAATGACGTAAGTTAGTAATTTTGACTCTTTTATACAAGTACACAACCACAGGTTGCCTTTATATACTAGACACCAGCTAGGCTACTTTGACAGTGTGATTTGCTGGTTGTGAACTTGTATTCTACTAGACCCCTAATATTTCGAAATTTTAAATTAATTTATAACTAATCCCTTCCACCCGATCTCTCATGACTAAATTAGATCTTAAAATGATTTTGGACAAAAAAAAAGTCAAACAATAGCAAGATTCGAATGGGAACTCATGGCAGGTGAAGAAAAGGGCAAGAATTTTGTTCCAAAAAAATTATATAAATCAAAAACAGTTTTAACCTTATCCAAACCTGGTGCGCGACATTACTATTTTAACTAGGTGTGGTCAACACTGCACACACATTTTCAATCGTTAACTACTCAAAAATATACGTCGTAAACTGATCAGATTTTTACAGGTTAGTAGCAAAAATATCTGGCTTCCTGTATACATCATAATTGTAAAACTAAAGAAAGTGCATTTAGTTTAAATTTAGTATTTCTACAAGTGATACATTTCTAGAAGTTTTTCTTGTTACGCCGTGCACCCGCTGTGTGGAAAACCAGCTGACCGCGAGAAGAGAACACAAGAGAACAGTTAGTCGAGTCATTTGTGCGTGAATGAGTAAACGAAAACGATACGCTTCAATGCGGAGAGAGAGCAAAATTATGAAAATATGACAATATTTGAAAAAGTACAAAATCAAACTTTATAAAACCAACGTGGAAAGATAACTGAAACTTTTTTAGGAAAGGTCACCAAATTTCACGTTTCTACAGCAAAAGTGTAACTGAACGCCACGTTTGCTGTGACTGTGTGCAGGAGAGGCCATACCTAGTTAGTGTAAATAGGGTTAAATTAGTGCCAAGCGTCTTATTCTTCTCTAAAATATACAGGTTTACTTGCAGACTTGGGCCGTTAAATTCACTTGGACCACTTAGGCTGCATGAAGCACTTCGATCCTTTTAACAACTTCGATCACTTGAAGATGAGTTGAAACTGTAAAATCCAATTGAAGAATAAGGTATCGCTATGACAATACATCTCACAAACTTTCAGGAGTAATTTTGAGTTCATAGTCATTGACTTGATGTTTTTATATGTCGCCGAATAGATGTTTTTTAAAGCAATGTCAATGTTTTTTGTTGCACTTTTTGCAACGTGATTAAATTATTTGCGCATGTCCATTTCTTCTGTTTATATAGAACCGTTAACATAAATTATATGCATTATATAAATTACGCATTATATGCACGAGTTTGAAAAAATTTAATCGCAAGGTTTTAATTAAATTTTGAAATTTCAACCTGTCCTCAAGTTTGTGAGATAGCGTCACGTTAGGCTTCAATGGAATTTTGCAGTTTTAACCCATCCACAAACAATCGTAGTTGTCAAAACGAGCGAAGTGATCCAAGCTATCCAAGTGAACCTGTATGTTTTGAAGGCACCCGTCTAATTTGTTATTAGGGAAACAAGTTAACATTTAGAAACAGTTAATATTAAAGCAAAGGTTTCCTTTCGCTTTTGAATGAAGACTAAATAGCAATGTTTACAAACTATCTATGATTGCTACAGATAACCAAGCTAACAAATCTTTATTTTCACATGATGTCACGATCGTTGCTGTAAGTGTCATGGTGAACAACAAGTTTTCTTCTTGTCACTTTGTTAGTGACAGCTTAATTTTCCAAAGTATAACCGACAGTTGGTCAAAGTAAGGATTTTACAGTATTTACAGAGCAATGTAGTCTCTTGGTGCAAAAATGTAACAGGTTTTAATATTGAAATATTTTCACTTATGGGCTATCTCAGTTAGATCGATGTAAAAGAATTGGTTAAAAAGATACTAAAAGATAAGGTAGCTCCACGAAAATATAAAGGTAATTAGGGAAAGAACTGAAGCGTAAGTGTGCGAAAAAAGAGCCCTCTAGCTTCTAAAATTTCGGAAAAATTCAAAGATTTGTGCAGGGATCAAATTTTCTCCGAAATGGAAAATTTAGCTTTCCTTGAGGTCAGTGTGTTTGTCTTTCTAGGAATAATGGAAATGCAAGTAGCCACTTGAAATTTGGCATTTTTAAAGAAGAAGAGTTGCTACTCTTTCATATGAAAATTCATTTAATTAATAAAAATTTAATTAGCGATTTTTGGCAAAATTTGACACACTGCTTGCTTTCAAATATTTGCTAGCCTACCCTATTTAAAATTATCTGAGTAGAAAATGGTTGCAAAATGCAAAAATTGTATTTGAATGTGGACAAGTGAGCAGAATGGATATTGACTTCAGTGAAAGTTTTATGGGAAATGAGTTGCTTTTGGATTGCACTGGTGGTAAGTGTTACACCAATATCATAAAGTAAATATTAAATATAGTGTCTATCACTGTAATTGTAAATATTTATAACAATGTTTATATTTATTTATAAAGCAATAAAAAAACAACAATATACGCCCAGGGCTATTATATATCATGGTCCATCCAAAATAGGAATTGCTTTAGGATAGATTGAAGCAATATTTGCAAAAAGTTTCTAATAAACTGAAGGATCGGAAACATGAATTGCATTTCATCTTTGATCAATGATGTTTGGACACCATCTTGCATAGAATGGTCTTCCTTAAGTTTAAGTTTATTTTCTGAAAAGCCTACTGGTAGTTTATTATCCAAGTTAGAAAATTTCAGTTTGTTATTTTGTTGAAATGATATTTTTGGTATGAAAAATTCAGTCCATTCTCGTAAGTTTTTGTTAATTTTTAAAATAGAATTAAAAATTTGCTAAAACGCATAGTTAGGTTCCCTGCACTGACAAGACTATAGATAACTTAAATTTGGTTCTTAAATGTTTGTCGCACATGCATTATGTGAAATTGTTTTTGACCTTTTGATTCAATCAGCAAAAGCAACGACTTAAAAGATGCAGGGTAAAGGCATGGCCAGTGGTGCAGGGTTACAGCCATGTTGTTGGTCACAGGAATAAAAATACTTTCTCTATAACTGTAATTTGTGTTACAAACCAAACTTGTGTTAATTATCATAGAAATTTAATTTTTTGTTAGTTATACTTTTTTGGAACAGTTGTGTTTGTCACAAGTCAGGCCAGTGCACCAGTTTTACCAACGAAATGATTGTTTTGTCATCAACACAATCTTGCATAGCATCAGGCAAGTTGCTTTCACATGAAGATACTCAACGTATGACTATTGAGTATTTTATTCAGCCATGTAATTTTTGACAGTATAGCAGTGAATCGCTCTTCTTGTTGGTGTCATCTAAAGTTGTCGTCTCTTTAGTTTCATAAGTAAAGAAACAAGATTAGTAAAGTTAAACCCAATTTGAGCATTTTGTTGTGCTATAATTATTTTGCAGTCATGTAATATTGCACAGAACTTTCTAGTTGGCTAACGAATGCATGTTTTAATGAACAAAGTTTGGATGATTTTCCAGTAGTGAAAATCAGTTTTTTGATATATAACGCAAAACTTTTGTCGCAAGAAAAAAGCATGAGTTGGCTAATACGCCAGATGTACCTTTAACACAAATCTAAATGTAAAAGTTGTTGAAAAATCTCATCGATGTGCGATCAGCTTATATAGAAAATTTGTTTTTTTGCCCCTTTAGTTTGTTCACTTTGGCTGTCCATTATTTTCAATATTTGAAAGATATGCATAGTACTATAAATAATTAATAGATGATGTTCATATTATGGAGTTTCTCAAGTTCCTCCATAAAAACTACACTTTCCTAGCTGCTCGTTATTATTGTATGTCTTGAATAAAATTTTGTTAAGCTATAAGTATACAGTCAAATTTGTATAATTGCATTCTGGATAATCGCATAATTCGTTTTATCGCATAAAGGGCGCAAGTCCCAAACCATAGTCTATCATTTGTAAAGATAATACTTCGGTTTATCGCATATTGGTTTATTGCATAATCCGCTTAATTGAATAAAAATGAAGGTGATTTATTCAATTATTCAAAAGTTTTTAAAAGATAAAATTGAAAACAACGCGCACTGAGAGCGCACACGCAATGCGTAAGCTTTGTGACTTGTACTGCGTTTTGTTACGAAACAATCAAACCAACAATGCTCAATTTAAGCATTAACACGTGGCTATCAATACGCAGACATTAACATTCGCACTGTTTTAGTTTCATTTAAGCGTTGCGTTAAGATGATGCCGTAATATGTGAAGAAGTTTTACGAAACAAACAAGTTGAAAAAGACGACAACAATAAAGAAGGCTCTGCTGACGCAATCGCTGTGACAACGCTAAAAAATAAAGAAGTTCTGTATGTACTTCATACAATTCGCCAACGACTACAGTTTGAAGGGGCGGACATGGCCACATTTGTTCGTTTAAAAACACAAATGCAAGAAAGCATGTTTTCATCTTTTGCGTGCTTGAATGAATGGATGATCGCAATACACAATAAACGTTAGTGTTTTGCGTGTTGACGTCTTTACACATGACCAGCTTTGCACGTCAAGTAAGAAAATAAGTGGAATTTGCACTTTCGCATAATTCGTTTAATCGCATAAAAAGGCTTGGCAAATTGACTATGCAATTAACCGGATTCGACTGTAGTAACAAATTATATGATGACAAAGCTGTAACGTTGGACATTAAAAGCCATAAATCAATATTTGATACAGAAAATAAGAATGCCAGCTTCTCCGCATTTATTTAATTTTACTAAGCCAAATCTTTACTTGTCTTGGAATAGAGTCTCCAAACCCTGGATTAGAGATTCTTGTGAACTCTAAAAGGTCCAAACTGTTATTCTATTACTACTGTCTGCAAAAAGGCAAATGCAAGGGGTTTAGCAATCGACCTGGCTTTTGAATTATTTTTAATTACTTTTAAAAATATTGTGTCAAAATTCATTTTGCAGTGCTTAAAAAGGAAATCCTGATATCGCAACTTTTTCAATAAGCTTTTTTCCCTACTAACAGTCATGTTTTGCATCTTGTTTTGGGAAAGCTGTAACATTGGTAGTACTCTGTATTTACATAGGACATGGCTTGTGTATAATAATCGTCATTAAAATCCTTAACATCTTAATGTGTAAACCGTAAAATCTTGACTTCTATAAACTCTAAAAATTGGTTTTTAAAATCCGATAACTGACATCATTGATCTCAGAAAAATTTGACTAAATAGTTTAATGTTTCTTGAGTGTTTTAATTAAAATGAACACAACAAAAAGTCAGTCTTAACCAGCATCTGAGATTACACTATGCTGTACTTCAAATGTTTTCACGCTAGAAAACTTGCTTCTGATGTAACATGTTTAGCCTCTTTATCACAACTGTTTGATTGCAACACAGTTGCAAATAATTAATTTCTGCTGATTTTGTTTGATTTTTGCACCACAATCTTTTAATAGCCACACAAGGTAGCAATCAGCACTCATCAAAGAATGCAAAGCAAAACATTTTTCCACCTGTATTTTGATCTTATGACCAAAGAACTTCATTTCTGAGGTTTCCACGCCATACTCTTTCAATCCAAAAGATTGACTTATATTGAAAAAACTTACCTTATTTATAACACTTATTCAACTCCAACAGGCCAATTTAATTTTTAAAGTTTCTTAATTCCATACTACCCTGATGCAGTTTGGACACAATGCAAACACTTAATGTCTAAAGTTTTTAGATATTTAAAATACGTAACTTGATTCTTTTAAGACATACATCCACAGACAGGCCATACTGATGTGCAAGTGCCAAAATCAGTTTTAGGTGTTTGTCAGTTATGTCTTTGCCAGTTTATGCTATGATGCATTCTGCTGTGCCATGACGTGCTTCACATACCCTACATACTAAGGTCTCAACATGTACATGGGTTATACCCATGCCCATTAAGGAGAATCTCTACAGGCTGTGCTTTTTAATATGAATTTATATTAACTTTCCTTACAGGTAAGACATCAATACTAGAAAATGGATGGTCTTCGAGACTTCCTGAGAATACACCATCACTTAAAGCACATGGCATTGAAAGCTGTTTAAATGTAAGAATATTTTCCAAGTATATTGTAGCACTAGTATATTCATTTACCACACATATTTGTAACAAGTTAAAGCACAGAAACATTTGACGTAATGAGTGATTATGATCTTTGTTCCCGATTTGTAATTAAATATGGTAGGTGTGGTGTATAGCATTTAATTTTAACAAGCAGCGGTTTTATCAGCTGATGCATCCAGATTAGAAGCGAAACAACAAACCCAGATGGCAAAATGCCATCAATTTTTTTTTTCGATACAAAAACGTGTTTTAACACAAATATTTTTCAAAGACGAACTGTTTGATTTTCACAGTATTAATCATATGCAAGTCTTCACCATTTTATACCAATAGTGATACATCCAAGAACAGTCAGTTATGTCAGAATAACTCTTTGTTTGTTTACCAGTACAATGCATATAGAATTAAAGATGGATTTACAAACTTTTGGGTTTGTTAACTGGGGATTTCATAATGTAGCTTAAATAAGAAAGTGCCATCCCATGGCAAATTAAATTTAGTAGATTAATGGACTTATTATTTTTGAATTTGTCAGGCAGCTTTAGCTGTATAAAAATACGAGTATATGCATTGATTCGATATGGTATGTAACAAACAGTTTGAAATCTTGGATTCAGTTCTAAAGTTCGAATACATTTAGATATATGTATAGCCTATATTTTGTTAAGTTTTGTAGTCAACAATTGGTCAAATAATAACCACCACTTTTAGCACCGCAATTTCATCATTTGCTTTTACACTTGCTTTGCACGAATTTTTGAAACAAATTGAAGGATAGACATCGAGCATTTTAGATGTTAAATGATTCCAATACTCTATTTTAAATCTCGAAGGTGTACATGAAACTGTGAATAGTTTGATAGGCTTCAATTAAGACTGTTTTCAACTGTATGAACTGCATTCAGACTTTAAATGTGTTTTGAAATGTTTGAAAATTCACAGCATGTTAACTGATTCACATAGTTATTGATTTTATGCCTGTTGAGCTTTTGTCTGCAGTGAAGTGGGTCATGTCAAGAACCACTCTCAGCCCAACTATTCTTTATTGATGAGTGTTATATTGCCTATATAACTGAAGCATGGAAATATACAGCCAAACTGCCTGATATGAGTGATATCTGATGATTTTCATTGTTAAATTTATAAATTATATAGTTTTTATCATTATATTTAAAATTTCATTGCAATTTACAAAACAATTTGCAGTCACATGTATTTGCATAATAATTGATGTGCACCTAACGTTTTAGGGCCATGTGGGAGACCTGGTTAATGGGTATATATCTTCACCTGATCGACCATCAGAAAATCAAATGCAGATGTCACTTGATAGCAATTTTCAAAACAACACTTCAAGCCAAATTCATTCAGTTAATGATTTGTTTACATATCTCCAAGAAAGTGAAAGAATGGGCGGTAATTTGGTTTTAGTTGCAAGTTACATTATATCGAAACTGTAACTTAGAATGTAATTATCATACTCTCTCTAAGCATTATAATTTGTTTTTTGAGTTTGCTTTAAATGGTTAACAGATGTCTTCCTGAATGGAATTAAACCCAATGCTCGTTTACGTACTGGCTCCAATGCCTCATCTTCTACTTCAGCGTATTCTTCACAATCATCAACACCTCCTCCAGTTCCCAAAATCGTACCCCAAATATTTGAAAAAGACTTTTTTGGTGCCGATGTTGTTCAAACTGTAAGTGCAAATTAAAGAGATGTAGATATGGGTGATTAAGGATCAATTGTTTACACAATGAAAGTTTGTTTACTTTGTTTAGTTGTATTATTTTAGGTAAATAAAAGTAAATTAAGTGATTCTGAGAAACCTCTTAAAATTCATATACCTCAAAGCTCATTAGTGTGGAATTTCAGTTTAGAATGTTACGTTAGCCCAAGGTTGTGTTTGATACCATTTCTCAAAATTACTTTATATTCAAAAATCTCATTATGCCATAACGAAGCATCTACCAGCCTCCATATAAATGCTAATTCTTGGTATTTTGCAAAAATATTATTTCCTATGATTTTTACATAAAAGTTTTTGCTGAACTGTAAGCAAAATTTTATCTATCTTTTTGGAAGCATAATGAGGACTGGATAAATCATAATTGGAGTGCCATCGTGGTAAATATTATATGGTAATTAGAAGTTGCGTTTGAGCTCAATAACGTTTCCAAAACTTTCTAAAAGAGTGCGTTCATGAGAATACTTTATTTGGTACAAAGGTGTTATAATGATGATGTCAGGACTGGTAGACTTGAAGAAAACTTTGTGTTTGAGCTTTCACTAGGGATCACATCGAAATACTTGGGGAAGCAGTTTTGAACCTTGTGTTGGTGGAAAGATACAAATATTTTAGTTTCTATTCTGTACCAATAGTTGTACTGTATTGTTTCAGCCTGCTGGTGATGATTTTTGCGATGGTACTTTCTCTTGTAAAATGAAAAATCCTTCATCTGCACCTTTTTCCACTGTTGCACATATGCCTGAAGATGGATTAGCCAAGTCACACAAATGTTCTGACCATTTAGAAACGGTATGTGAGATATTTGTTATTTGCTATTTCGAGTGAGTATGTTATGTGTTATTAATATTAACAGGCGAATCTTTTAGAAAATCTGTAAACGTGTACCCATTAAAGATATATGGTGTGCTATTGATATTGAAAGTATTTTATTTGTGAATTGATTACACTATAAGTAGTGTTTTTTCTTGAAATAATTATAGCCAAATTGTGTTTTATTTCTCCCAAGTTTACTTAGGTTTTACTGTTAGTGTGTATAAATAGTACCTTGGATTATTGCTGCATTTTAATTTCTTAGATTACAGTTTCCGATGACGAACAGGCCGACTTTGATAGAGCAGTTGAAGAGGCATTAAAGGAAACTAATCGGTATACCTATTATTATATTTTAAAAGTTGTGACAAGATTTTGGTACATTTGAAATAGTGAAAAAAGCTTTTTTGCAGAATAAAATGTTACATTTTTACTTGTTTAAACAAACCTGATCTTATGTCTTCTGGACTTAAATTAGGGATACGGTATCTGAAAAAGCCAAATTCCTGAAAGTCTCAATGACCAACTTTCGCGACCCCAATCAGGCGCTATACAGCATTTTACAGTATGTTCTTACATTCTACCGATCCAAACGTTTATTTTTTCCGCAAGACAGCATCACTGTCACACAGGGAAAAAAGCACAGAATTTCCACATTTCTTTAGTCCAACAGCTTTCTGTTTTATTAATATTAGATCTTTCATATTTTACTTAACGAAAGTAAGGCCAAATTTGCTGCATTCATTTCCTAAAGGTTACATAATACTAAGGTAGGTCTGGTTCCTATAAAGCAAGCAGCAAGATTGATCCCACAAAATAAACTAGCCTAGTCAAATGACTCGAAAAATAAAAAAGTCAATTTGCATAATTATCAAATAATGAAAATTACTATGTCACAAAGAAAAGTTAACTAAAGATCACACTAGGGCGATGTTTTAAAGCTGATAGGCCTAGAGGGAGCTAGGCTGTGAAAATATTGCCAGTTTGATTTCATAAAATGTATTATTCAAAATCCCGGAGATTTAAGCACTTTTTAAATTACTCCCTGATGCAGATTTGAACACTAAAACCCCGAACATGTCCGGGGAAAAGGCTGACATATAGCAATCCTAGCTTAAATGCCATAGAAGGAGTTATTTGGGGGGTATTGCTTCCCAGAAAAAAAACAAAGTTTTTTCATTGGAAACATTTTCAATTCCTTTCATGCATGCCACACAATAACTTTTATCTTCTACACTAATTTAGTCCAAACTTCCAAACTTCAGTTTGAAAGTAAAGTTCTTCAATAAAACTATTGCCGTTAGTAGAGATTAGTAATAATTAGTAATAATAATAAGATTAGTAGAGATTATGATGTAGGAAATGCCAAACCAAAAATATGCTGGGTAACTTCTGACATGTTGTGCTCATGTCTGTTTTGAGGTCACAGTGCTTTTATTACTTTTACAGAATAGGGCTAATGCAGCCAATGTTTGGCGTATGTTGTATTTTCGGAGTAACGCAGTATAAGTTTTTTCACAGATAAAGCTCAAGTCCCAGTAACCCACTTTTTCATTTTTTAGGCTATTAGCTGTCTACTGGTCGATGTGGCTTTGTTATTGAAAGTTTTATTTTGGTGTTACTTTGCTTTGGGATGTAAAAAAACCTGTATTATTTTGTATGTAGTTTGTTGAACATGCATAAAATGAAAAGTTGTAATGTTGACGGACTAATAAAGCCACTGGAGGTGTCACATAAAAAACAAGGTTGGTAAAAATATTGGTTTGGAAATGCTTTTTTTAATTGGCCTGTTTAATGTTATAGCCAAATTTGAATGACAATATTAGTTAGAACCGTTGTCAAAAGTTTCAAAATATGTGTATGTGCTGTGCTCAGATATTATGTTCCTTGAATTGGTTTTAATAAGAGGATATAGGTGTCATAATCATCATTCAATGCAATGTTTCTGTTGATTAGTTCCATGTTGTCTAAGACAAAGAAGATATAAATAAAATCGATTTATAATGAAATTAACATCAATTTCACTTAACAGTTCAACATAGAGCAATATGTTTTTTAGTTTTAATTATGTCATGACTGTACAATTAGTACATTTTCTTACTCAAATTGAGATCATGTTATATGGTCCTTTAATTTTCTGTGTCTGCTCCCACTGTACATCAGACAGTGGAACTAACAACACTTTACTCACCAGAGAAAGTTACTCCTAACAATGGTTCTGGTTAGCAAATGTCTTGACCCGAAGTCTCTTCAAATGTACAATATATATTGCAATATTATTATCCTTACTTGACACAAGCAATTGTATTTTTGAAAAGTTTGTAGCAACAAGATATGCTTCGCTATGTATAATGAAAATCAATTCAAAAGGTTTTTATTGAAACATAGATTGCAGTAGATGAAACTACCTTTTGCAATAAAATATTTTATTGCTAGATGAGTTAAAACCAAAAATCATCCATGCTTCGCCCTGTGAAGTTGGCCTGAAACGTCAGGGTACAGAAAAGTTTCGGTTCTCCAGTAAAAAAGCACTACTGCAAAATATGACTGGCTCCCAAGCAAAAACTTTAGATAGAAGAAAACTTAAAAAGCCAAAAGAACCTCAGTATTGCCAATCTTCTGGTAGAGAATATTTTCAAGTGAGTGAATTATAAAATATTCAACCCAAAGCCTTATAGCAATGTTCAAATATTTTTTGGAGTTTTATAAGTAATGTTTTTAACTTGATTACAGATGCCTGTTTCAAACTCTACACCCAAGCCATCTCCAATAAATATTGTTGTAAAACAGGAGCCAGTAACTAATATATATATATCAGCGTCTTCAAATAACTTAAATACAAACAAGCCAATTGGAATGGTACAAGTTATTAATATATATGCACTTTGAGTGCTCATGCCTGTTCAAAGTAAAATAGCTGCCAGGTATAGGCCTGTATGTTTATGATCAATACTTCAGGTTCCCATCACTGCAGTTGGTGCCTCATCTCACTCAATAAAGGAAGCAACTGCATCAGTTGCAGTTACTGTTAAGCCCAACAAAGCTTCCGTAGCATTACCACTAACTTCAGCTTCATCACAAGAAGGTAAGATTGTTCTTCATGTTCTTCATACATAAAATGCACCATATAACATAGATGTATAATATAATGAACGAGAACAGAGAAAAAAGAAAACAATCTACCACCCTTGTACTTAACATACTTTTTGCAACACCTTAAGTCTGTTTAAATAAATTACTTGTAGGTTAGTTTTTCTATATGTTACTTTGTATGTTTACCAGTATATGATAAAAAATTGATGAAATTATTGTTTTTCAGAAAAAGTATTTACCACCAAGCAATCAAAGCCGTTAATGGCTTCAATTACTCCAAAAACTCCGATTGCACCCAATCCCATTTCTGAGGCAAGCGCCAGTTTGTCACAAATGAACCAACTTCCATATGTTTTTTCGCCTGCTCATGATTTCCTTGGTGATGCTGAAATTTCACAAGACCATGCTTTGGTTGCAGATCTTGATGTAAATGTGCATATTTCAATGTTGTGATACATAAAACTCTGATGAGCTTTGATAGTAATAAACACTCTAGTACATTGGTTCCCAAACTTTTTCAGCTTGTGGCACACTAGAAAAATTATAAAACGCTCGCGGCACACTTACAAGAGAAGAAAAGTTGCTTTAAAAACTTTTTTTCACGTGTTAATGCGATGGAAGTGCTTATTGGATGGACATGTGTTTATTTATCAGTTATGGAAGCAGTGCTTGTCTACATGCCTTTTTTTAAATATTTATGCAGTTCTTTTCCAAAATTCCAAAAAGATTCGCGGCACACCTGAGAATCTGTGGCGTCACACAGTTTGGGAATCACTGCTCTAGTTTAAGGCCAACTCAAAGTTAAGAAAGTGCTACATGCAATTTGCAACTTTTCTCCTAGTTTCTTACTCAATCGTTTGTATTTTTATGTTGGTTTTACATGCAGTGTGTACAGAAGTGTAGGACCATGCTCAAAAAATTGCATTAAACTCCAATATGCTTGCTCTTTAATTAAGGGCCGCTTAACTCAGTTTTGCTCAGTGAACTTTGGTTTTAGAGCAAATTCTTGTTTTGAAAAATTACGAAATTTTCCTAGAAACAATTACTGTGAAAGTTTTACTTAAATGTAGGAAACTAAAGGCCAAATTACTAGAAGCTCCAGCCCAAACTTTATGGATGTATTTTATTTTAGCTGTGTAGTTAGAAGGTCGTAATGTATTTCTTTAGCAAATACAGCACACAAGATAACTGGCGTCACATAAATAGTCCAATAAGATTCATAATATTGCTAAAGTTTTATCTTGATATTCCTTAGACTCGTGTCAAGCGACAGCAGAGGATGATAAAAAATCGTGCATCAGCATGCCAGTCTCGTCAACGTAAAAAAGAGGTGTGTTACTGCAGCTGCAAGACATACTTTGCATGCACTGATAACCACAAATACTTGGTTTTAGCAAAATAAAGTACCATTTAAAATGAGTATGATAGGTTATGTAGGGATAAGTAGTACGCATAATCGCATAGTTAACTTGTACTATTGTCTATACTACTATACTATTTTCTTTGTACTATTACTGTTTTTTGTTGTCATCACAATCACCTACTTTTTAACCTTGATAAATCCAATTTTTTTCTGAAATACAGCACAACTGCAAATTGGCACTGCGTAAAAATTGGAAAAATTAGCACTTAACATTTAACTTTGTAGTATGTGACGTCTTTGGAAGTCAAAATGAATGAATGCTTACAAGATAATGACAAACTACGGAAGTTGAATGCCCAACTGAGAAGCAAGGTGTTTGAACTGGAAGAAGAAGTAAGAAAATGTATATTTTGCATAACATGTTTTGTTTACCCTATTTATAATTTTTAACATTGCATAAAATTTTAAGTCATTATCATTATTAAATTAAAAACCATAAATGTCATCCTAGCATTTTGTGACCTCAACCAACATATTTTAAATCAGTAGAAATAATTTCGCACAACATTTAGTTTTTAATCTAGGGTTGGTCAGATAAAACTGCTTAATTTTATTACATTTGATTAATACATGTTAATTAAACTTACGCTTATGAAGATTGTCTAAAAACTATGTCAGTTACACATAATGCCTTTCATTTCAGAACAAGCGCCTTGTGAATTTAGCTGCATCAACTGCTGTGGGGCAAAAGAAAGCTGCTTGTGTTTTCCTGCTTGTTCTCTTTATAGGCTTTAACTTAAATTCATTCAAGTAAGTTATGAGATGTAATCTTGTTTGGGTGGTTGCTTTCTGTAATTAAAAAAAATGTACAGGCACAGTTATAATTTCCAAAATGTTTTTATAAAGTTCTTTCATTTCAAAATTTTTAATTGAAAAGCATCCTAAAAAGTCTGCCACGATGCATTATACTGATGCTAGTGACTTTTTGCTACTTTCCACCACTATCAGCCATTTTGCTTTGTTGCGGGTACAAAACAACACCAAACTAGAATATTTTTTACTTGCTATCAGATTTTTGGCGAATGAAGACATTTCCAGTGAATCAACTTTGTCCAATCCTGACAACACTACTGGGAAAGGTTTAACATGGTTTACATCTGATGAATCGGGATACCATGCCCGTCAGCTTCTTTCTTTGAAAGAACAGAAACAAGAATTTGAAAAAGAAAAATTAAACATCGACCATTCTGAGATTGATTTTAAACTATTTGAGAATGCAATTAAGAAAAAGCATGCCTTTTGGTTGGATGACATGGTTGCAGATTACGTAAAAAAACATTTTGGCAGGTTGTTAAAGCTTAAATATGATTAATGCATAATTGATCTTCTATAACACTGGTCTACAAATTTCAACTTTTTTTTTCAGGTTTGGGTTTTGACAACTGATTGTAGCTAATTTTGGGGCGCTGAATCCGAAAATGAACTCAGATTTTCTCTATCACATCAAGTTTTCTTTCTATCGGTGTCATTATTTTATGAAATTGACCAATTTTACCCTTTTTACAGTAAAATGTCACAGTGATGAAAAGCCACTGCCAGTATTTATATCACTTCCAGAACTACACGAAGAGGCTATTTCTTCTTCAGAAGCATCGTTTAGTGAAGGAGAAAGTGAAATTTTTCAACCAGCACCCGAGGATCTGTCAGACAAGCCTTCCCAGTTTAATCAGATGGAATTAAATGATTTAGTGAGAGATTTGTATTTGCCTAAGCAATCGGCGGAGTTATTGGCATCAAGGCTACAGGAAAGGAAGCTTCTCAAAGCTGGTACAAGCGTGACATTTTTTCGCAAACGAGAAGAAGAACTGCTTCCATATTTTGCTTCCCACAATGATTTCGTTTATTGCAACAATATAGAAAGGCTTCTTCTAGAAATGGGATTACCACAGTATGATGCAGACGAATGGAGACTTTTCATTGATAGCTCCAAACGAAGTTTGAAGTGTGTTCTACTTCACAATGGTAACGTGTACGGTTCTATTCCTATAGGACATTCGGTGACAATGAAAGAAGAGTATCAGAACATCAAAACCGTTCTTGAAAAGTTCAAGTACCATGAGCATAGTTGGCTCATCTGTGTAGATTTAAAAATGGTGAACTTTTTGCTGGGGCAACAAAGTGGCTACACCAAATACCCATGTTTCCTATGCTACTGGGACAGCAAGGCCAAGGATCAGCACTGGAAGAAAGAAGAGTGGCCTCCAAGGCTTACCTTGACACCTGGAGACAAAAATATCATACGTGATCAGTTAGTTGATATCAAAAAGATCCTCTTGCCTCCTCTTCACATCAAACTTGGTCTCATGAAACAATATGTAAAAGCTTTGGATCATGAAGGAGAGTGTTTTAAGTATATATGTTATGCTTTTCCTGGTCTCAGTGAAGAGAAAAAAAGAGCTGGGATTTTCAATGGACCACAAATCAGGCAATTGTTAAAGGATGAAAATTTTGTAAAATCAATGTTGCCATTCGAGGCTAGAGCTTGGAATGCTTTCGGTGCTGTTGTGAGAAATTTTTTGGGAAACAGAAAAGCAGAAAATTATAAAGATCTCTTAAGGGAGCTACTGCTTAGTTTTGAAGATTTGGGATGCAGGATGAGCATCAAAGTTCACTACTTGAAGAGCCATGCGGATGAGTTTCCAGAAAACCTTGGGAAAGTTAGTGAAGAACAGGGTGAACGTTTCCACCAGGATATTAAAATTATGGAGGAACGTTATCAAGGTCGGTGGGATTGTCATATGATGGCCGACTATTGCTGGAGTTTGAAAAGAGAAATTCCAGATGCTGCTCATAAAAGAAAGTCCCTCAAAAGAGCATTTTTAAGCTTATAAGTGAAGAGTTCATATTTTATGAAAGCTCTTTTGTTGACTGTTTCTGAACTCGCCCTGCCCAAGTCCCTTTGAGTCAATCTTTATTTTGGCACTTTGCTATTTCTGTGTGTGTCTTCAGAATTTCTGCACTCCGTTGTCTATGTGCATATTGTGTGAACTGTAGGCTATAATTCAGATAATACCTTGTCACTGTCCTATCGACAGGTTCGTCAGCATAATGTAGTGTTTGATGTTATTATGGTTGCTCTTTTGTATGCCTATTTTTTATTCCAAAACATGAAATTTTAATAAAGACAACGCAAATTTGTGTGAATATAATATAGAATGCTTGTTTGCTAATTAAAGCTAGATTATTGCAGGTAAAACAGTGTTTATTGCATCAGAATTCCTTGTTTTGACAACAGAGGGGGGGCAAAAATTGATTTTTTTCAAAAATTAGGGATATTTCATATCTCAAAAACGTGATGTGATAGAAAAAATCTGAGTTCATTTTCGGATTCAGCGCCCCAAAATTAGCTAAAATGAGTTGTCAAAACTCAAACCTGAAATTTTGTGTAGACCAGTGTAATACATTTAGATTGACCACCAGCTTTGTTTGTCAATGGTATTTGTTTTTTTTTTCTTTTTTAATGAGTTGCAAACTCTATCAAAATATTTTTAGTGGATATTATTTAAACATCGTTGTTTTTCAGGGTATTTGATGTGCTTCAAGGAACACAATCTGTATCACTTCATAGAATCTTGCTCCGGAAACTGAAAGAGCTTGGAATTCACGTGAGAGTACCCTCATCAAGAACTAAAAGAATTTCTTACACACGTAAAGTTACATGCACTTTGATTATTTTTTTTCAAAACAATCTTGTTGTATTTTATCAGCTCAGCTGGCTTGTCATTCTCTGTGTTTTCATATGTTTGTTCAATATTTAACTAACTCAAAGACAACAGAAATTGTACAAAAGGAACAGTAGTGTGTATTAGCACTTCATAATGCTGTAAAACTTAGTGGTTCATACTGTTTTTTTTAGCTTCTACAAGATATGTAAGAAGTGTAATTGTTGATGCATTGCCTCCTGAAGATTTGGAAGATTTTGTTAAAATGGTAAGTCCTGGTTTACAGTAATATTATTGAACTGTATTTCTACTAAAACTGATGCATCACTTGCTAATTACCATTTGCATATCTATGTACTAGACCAAGTTGCCAATTTACTTCTGATCTAATGGATCAAAGTAGTTATCTAGCAACATTTTATTGTAGAATTGAAGTCTGTAAAGACAGATGTAATAGAGTAAAAATATCAACCCTACAGTATTGTTGCTGTATTGCGTTTCCTGATGCATTGACTATAAATTGCAGGAAAAAGATGTTCGAATTCCACAAGCTTCCCCAGTTGTGAAGGAAAATGTCCTTCCTGATTCACCATGTGAAAATCCTGGCAAACGAGCAGAACAACCAAATCAAACCGATACACTAAGGTCTGTTTTTACAGAGTACAGAAATTCTTGGCAATGAACCGTGTCTTAGATCAACTATGTCATTATTCTGAGAGGTATAAAAACAAAATGGATTTAAACTAAACAACCATACCCAGCTGCATTGAGTTTCGCTTTATATCATATCATAATACTGTATCATAATTATGGGAAATGGTGCAAAACAGCTCAATTTTGTAAAGCACATGTATGAAACTTGGGATTGTGCTCACATAAAGCAGAAAAAATGAAATTTCAGAAATTTTGGTCAACTCAAGATGTTTTTGTTTTTTTCCACGGCCCATGCTCCATTTAGAAGTTGATCTTGAAATTAGTCCAAAAATCGCTCATAATTAATCTATTAAAATATTCACACTCCACAGCCGTCTTTTTTGCACCCAAATAGTTTTGAAGTTTATTTTGCGCAGACTTGTCCACCTAATGTCAGCATAGTCAGTGTCCAGGATATTTTACCCAAATTAACCAAAATCGTATAACTTAAACTATTTTAATGGGTTTCTTCAGATTCTGGTAAATAAACTTTGAAATGCATTTCTGTTTGCATGAACAGGATTAGTGGTGACTTGGCAAGATGGATTGAACATTATGAGATTGCACAACGCAAAGACATATCTAGTGCTCTTACTAAAGTTTCGCCTAAGGTTTGTCACAAAGATAAATTATCTTGCTGTTAATCATTTCAATCACCGAGTAGCTATTTTTTTTCCTAGATGAAAAGGAAAAGAAAATCTGAAAAAACAATGGGTTCTCGTAGAGCTCAAGCTAAAAGGTTTTTCCTAACTACATTAAATTGCAATTTAGTTTTATTTGGAAATATTCTCATGATTGTCATTTTCTAAAAGAGTCTAGTTTGGCTGGTGTATTTATTATTATTATTTTTGGTCATGAATTTTGTCTATATTTGAGAACAGTGCCACCAGCGTAGTGCTTTATGAGAAGCGTGATCTCAAACTGAGAAAATTGCTACAAGCGATTGATCGTAAAAATGACACCGTTTACATGATTTCATTTAGTAAAGTGAGTAAACACCAATTGTGATCTTACGTAGCTGATGTAAATTAGGTGAACTGACTTTTCAATTTTTAGGATCATATCCTGCTTCCTGCTATGATGTTAAATGCTTCTGGACACACAAAACTTTCACTTGTATTACCTACTGCTCCACCAAACGGTATAAGTTGTTAATATAAATTAATATCATGATACGCACATTTGTAGCTATTGTACATACAGTACAGTAAAAAATAGACATTGTTATTTGTGATGAATGTTGTTGCAGACACATACTTATCCAGTGATAAACATCAAGCGATGATTCAAATCAACTGTGAAGTTTATTCAACCAATTTTCTTCAAGTCAAACAAGAACTTCTGGCTGAAAGTCATCATAATGCTTCTGGTAGCTTCCGTGTTATACAATATAGAAACAGTGGCTTTTAATCTACAGCAAACTTTTTGAAGGTAGATTAGAAAATGCTCCCAATGCCTCTGAGAGTTTGTGTTGTATTAACATCACTGCTAAATTTATCTCACTACCAGACAGACAGATTAACAAAACGACTGTTCGTTTGCATTATGCGTAGTTAAACGGAAAAATAATTCTTGTCGTTTGCTACACTGCCGTTCTATCTAAAACAGTAGGGAGAATGTTAACATAAATCACAGTTTCCGAAAAAGTGCGGGGAAGTAAGAACACTATGTTAAAATAAGTACAATACTTAAAAATAACAAAAACAATTACTTAACATAAGCGCTATATGTCAAACCTGCTTGCAGGTTTACTGTAGTTTAGGGTTTCCATACGTCCGGATTTGCCCGGACATGTCCGGAATTTTAGTGTTCAAACTGCGTCCGGGGGGGAATGCTAAAATATGCTTAAATGTCCGGAATTTTTTAAAATTGTTTGTTGCGTTACGGGTAATAGTTTCATTTTTACGTCATAAACGACAATACAGCGCTGTATTTGGGATACAATGATACATGGATAAGTGGAGCTGGGCTAGTAGCTGAAGGCCTTATATCTTGGTCGATATTGCAAGATTTAGAACATGTCTGAAACGATAAGAGTGTATATTCGCTGAAGAAAATTATAAAGCAGTGAAAGCAGTAGAAAAATAGCGCAACAAGAAGTCTGTTGCAGACCAAATGAGAATACTGTACCAAGGAAATTGTCGTTTGTTTAATGCTTAATGATTTCGAAGTGGGGCGCGGGTTTTGTTCGCACCGTCAAGGTGGGGCGCCTCTCCATAAGTTTTAGAACCTCTGTTCTAGTTGAAGATGCGAGCCGAATATGTTAAGTGCTAAAATTTAATTTTGTAACTTTGAGATCACCAGAGTTCAAATCAGAGATGGCCCAATAGCCTAGTGAATTCACGACACTATATTCAAAAATCCACTCCAGTATACAATTAATGGATAGGCTAAGCATTGCTATTGTGACGTCATATTGACAGACATGGTGTTCATACCTCATTTTAAAAACCGCTAGTGGGCACTATAGAATGTCCGGATTTTAGGCCACGAAAATATGGTAACCCTAACTACTGATTCTGAAACATCTGCATTAGGAATTCAAAAGATTGACCCCAATTTTACAGAGAACACTGGATTTCGTTCTGTTGGTGGTAGAGCAAAACGACATGCTCGCAATTGATGAAAATTATTTGGATTATTACACTGTGACTTTGAAAGGGTTAGTTGCTGATTTTTTGTATGTTTTGTTTGTGTAAAAAAGACGATTTGTTAAACAAAAGTTTATGCCTTGTATGCATTCGTTGTAGTTTAAAGTATCTCCATGGATGGGATCTGTGATGAATGTAACTCACAAGGTCACGGAACTTACTGCCATAAAACGTCTTTTGACCAGAACCTCAGTTCTGTTGGGGTACAAACTGTGTAGACCAGAGTATAGTATGTAATGAGAGAGCAAGGACGGACCAATTTGCACTTTTGCTTTACTTACTTTGATGTATTCTTACTATGTGTTCCTTATGTTGACCAGGATGATTGCGATATTTAACGTTTTGTTCTAGTAATGTAGTGTAATAAGTTTTACTTTTTATTTCCGTGGAGATTTTTTAATTGCTTCTTAATGGTACGATATCCATTTTAATGAAAAATGTTTCAATCAAATTTATCTCTGTCAGCACCTTTAGGGTCATTGGACATTGTAGCTAAACGAATAAATATAAACTAGGATAAGAGTTTTAAATCAATGTTAAAAGAGACAGCTTATAAGCTAACAAGTATTAATCAACATGCAAAATGCTACAGAACTTACAAATATTTTATACTGTTTTACAATAGAAGGTACCTTTGCATGCTTGACACGTCCATTTCAAAAGTTCAGTGTAGACTACGTTACAATAGCGACGGCAGCACAAATGTCCAATGTCAAAGTTTGATGCGTCCTTGGGACGTGCAAATTCGGTTGTTATGTCATAGAGGTGATTAACATTTGCGGAGATTCTGGTTTAGAAATGTAAATTGAATATCGTTCTGCACGTGTATGCCGTTGTAAACAAACTGATTCTGGGTACAAAAAACTCCCAATATAGGCGGAGTGAAATAAGGAAATGCTGCCGGGTCCAAAAAATTGTGCCGATATACTCGAATTGCTATTATTGGCGATACCGTTAGAGGCGAGTTTTACATTTACAGTTGTAGCCTACAGTGTATGCAATCGTCGATTTTGGTTTAACATTGGTGATAGGTATACCGGAATTTTGACTGAAGTTTCATTTGTGCAAAGGTGCGTCGCGTTATTGCCTCTGTGAACTAAGTTTTGGTGCTGCTACATGTTTTCCTTTTGCCGCACGATATCCTTTTCAAATTTGATGGAAATCATTTTTGTACAAAGTGAAGCGATTTATTGTGCATTTGTGAGACAGTGGTTGATGTGTGCTTGACTTCGTCTTAGTATTTTTATGATGAAAATAACAATATTGTATTCAAAAAAGGTTGTTTGAATCATGTCTGCCGTGCTCACCAGTCTCAAGTCTCAGAATATCTTGCTAGTTTCATATAGAAATTGTAGGTACTTTGCCTTAAATAGTTTAAATAATTAATGTACACTATCCTTGACCTGGGAAGAACTGACAATGTGAATCGACATTGTAAGAATCTTAGTTGTAAGTAGATTCTGCCTGATTCGCACAGAAGTAGGGGTAAACTTGTAATATTATTAATGTTTATTATACATTTTAATTGTCACGCCTATCATACCTTTGTGAAAAAATAAAAACAGGATATAGTTTGGCGCTGAACGTTAACTATGTTCTCGCGACTTTGCTTCAAGAATTACTTCAGTATGGGTGACAATTCTATCAGGCAAGCTCGTTCGAGTGATGTGAGCTTTATGGTATGCAGTAAAGAATTAAATTAACTGAAAGTTCAACTGGTGTTGCAGATACGTTTAAACTTTCCACAAGTTGCTTAAGTATGTCTCCATTCAGTGTAACGCTTTCAGAAAAACAGCAGTTTTCTTTAGCGTTATTGGCTGCCGTCTCCCAGAATTTATGACATACGTCCTCATTAAACATACTGTAGGTTTCTCATTCACTACAAATTTAAAATGTGCTTTCGATATATGTAACATGAGGCCCCTTTGAGTTTTGTAGAATTTGGCAAAATATTCGCATAAGAAATTACTGGTTTTATTGAGTACCTCAGGTAAACCTATTTCCAACATAAACTGATGAATAGCGTCGTAATAGTAATTCTCTTTCCAGACATTTTCTTCAGCATTACAAAACATGATTATTAGTTATCCTTGCATTTGTGTGCCAAGTCACATTAAAATAAAGCAATTTGTCTAAAACAAATGGAATCCAATGGACAAATGACAGGCTCGGTATGCTAGGATCGAGCTATGAGGAAACATCGCTGAGTTTAAGTCTTTTAAAGAGTTTCCTTAGTCCGATGATGGAGATAGTGATACCAATTACTGTACTATACCAATTCCGTTATTACGGTAAGCTGACCATCGCATTCGTTTCCTTGCAAATCTGTTTTGTGGTGGCCGCGACGCGGACCCGCCGCAAACGCACCCAGTCAGCTGCAACCGTCGCCACAGCCACTTTCAGCACTGTAAATTAAAACCAAGTGACCAGCCTATTGATTACATTACAAACACAGGTCACGCAGCCTTGTAAAGATAGGCGGTTAGATTAGGTCGTTGGGAGAATGGTTGGGCCCTGCAAAAAGCTTATTTAAAGTAGGCCTATTTGTAGCGTTTATTGAAATTAGATTTTGCTTACCGTATAGGCTTAGGCCACGTTAAGTTATTCATTTGGCAACGTCTATTTCATCGGCTGTCGGTTTCATAATTTAGATAAAACCTGCTTCGGTAAAAGGCTAACCTGTTATGCAATTGATATTTTCCTATTTCGGTAGGCTAACCGCCGGCCGGTTACGCAGACACAGACACTTATTTTACAGGCCGCCATTTGCCGAAGTAAGAAAATACGGTTAACGGCAATTGGGCAAGTCTGTGGATTGAAATGTCAGAATGTAGCCTATGTTAATTTTCAACTTAAAATAATAGACTATTTTTTTCAAAAGTGCAAATTATTCTAAAACTAATCCTCTCTGACCCAAACTCTTATAGCCTACTTTTCATGATTAAATCACTAAGTTAGGCTCAATACCCGATTGGTTCGCGCGCTGTGGGCAAATGCACCCAGTGGTGCCATATCATTGTAACGCCCTTTGGCAAGGCATTAACGACACTTGCTCCTGTCCAGTGGACCTGCTGGACAGTTGTAAATTCGGGCAATACTATATAAAAAAATTAAAAAACCAAAATAAAAAATGTTTGATAATTAATCGGAACTTGCACAAAGGCTAACTCGACAACCAGGGCTCAAGTGATGAAAAATCATCACCGAGTTTAAGTTATGCAAAGACTTTCCTCAATCCGAGGATAAAGATTATCATACCATACCGATAAGGGCAAGACATCACTGCATTAACCATAGTGGAAAGTGTGGCACTTACACCTGCTACAAATATTAGGTTCATCAACATGCACACCAAACTTTTTATCTTCACACCGATTTATAGTAAACAAACAAAGAAAACCTGGTTGCTTGAATGCCAATTTATAATAAATAAACAAAGCATTAAAGGTACAATGCTTGCCACCACTATTGCAAACTTGAAAAAAAAGATGCAAAAACAATATCCCAAACATGAACCATCGTAGAAATCAAACTGCAATATAATTATTATAGTTATAAACACCTGCAAAGCGACTGGTTTTTGATGAACGTTGACTTGAAAGGAAAAATCTCTCTTAAGTACATTAACTAAATCCAAGATTATCTGGAAGCAGACAGACCTGGTAGCTAAGTGAGGTATGTGGTAACCTCAGACCACCCCAATTTCGTACTTGGCGTGGCAAGGCACCCTTGTACCCCCAGAAATCCATGCCAATGCTAGCAATTAACTGGGCTCAAGGAATCATTGCTGGGTTTAAGTGGTGCAAAGACTTTCCTCAGTGCCAGTATACCAATATTATTATACCATACACTATATTAGCCTACATTCAGTAGCCAAATGTTCACTATGGTAAGAATGGTTTGGTAAAAAATTATTTTAACTGTCTAATAATGTTGTTTTCAGTAAAAAACAAAAAGCAATTTGTATTCTGTTATGTCTTACTAGACCTCTGTTTGATGCTGAGATGTTGTTTTCAGTAAAAAACAAAAAGCAATTTGTATTCTGTTATGTCTTAATAGACCTCTGTTTGATGCTGAGAAATTGAAAGCACACGAAAGACAGGAAGTGAAATTGTTATTTAAGAAATGGGCCAGTCATACTCACAGACATAGCAGTAATAGTTATGTGTAAACTTGTAATTCCCCAACATAAGACTTATTATATTATTTATTTATTGCAATTTTTATTTATCGCATAGATTATGTTAGGTATAAAAGTTGCAGATTTATGGCAAAGTGTGACGTTATCAGAATAAAGACAATTTTGCAAGCAATAAATAATAAATGGTTTCTCAGACAGGAGTTTGCAATGCCTTAGTAGGCCCAGTGATTGTTTTAAAGGTCAAATTCTGAAATCTGGTTTACTGCATAACAGTAAAATGCCTAATTTAACTTCAATATAATCTAAACCTTAGGCATATGCTATCCTATGATAGTCATTAGATTTACAGTCAATATTGCAAGCAATGTGTAATTTTCATAGTATGTAATCTTGCCTATATATCTATACACATTTTGAAATACAACAACTTTGGAAAGTTCAATCTTTTTTAAAGACCAAACCCTCACCAGCTGATCACTCTTACAAATTTGGTGTTATTTTGTTAGAAGGTGTTATGATAAATTATGGCTGTAAAAATTAACCTCTTTAAAATGAGTGGGCGTATATACGAGTAGGACGGTGTGGAGGAAATATTGCATGTATATTTTTTCAAGTCTCTCTAAACTGTGTCTGCACATTCTCAAGACAGGTTATATAGGTGGTGTTATGATAAACCATGATATAACTTGTTGTGTTTTGAGAACTATTGTTATTTAATATTTGACTGCAGTTTGATTAATTGAACTACGTTTGTGAGATTAAACCAAAAGAAATTATTATGGACTGGGGTACAGAACTGTGGGTAAGTTTTCTATAAGATAGAAACTGTTATTTTGATATGTGTTATGCACAAAACAATGAATACTTCTTATCCATTTAAACTATGTCCTTTTGGTTTTGGGCATTATTTAATTCTAACGTAACAATGCACAGCAAGAGTACTTCATCTTATTCAAAAATATATCTTGACCAGTGATGGATAGCAGATTGCCAAGGAATCCACTACAGTAGAACCTTCAATGTTTTCTATGAAACAAAGGCATTCCGTTTCACATTGAAAATTCACTGGTCTACAAAAAAAAATTTTTTTTATGCTTTTTACAAAAAGAGGACTTATTCTGGTTAATTTTGGGGCGCCGATTCCAAAAATAACCTCAAATTTTTTCTATCACGTCAATTTTTTTCAAAAAATGCAATTCAATATTTTGATGGTAAAAGGAAATAATTACTATATAGCATAGAGCTTTACACAAGCCTACATCAATTTTGTAGAAGTACAGTAGACCTAAACGATGTTTTAAGGTAACTTCTGGGCGCTGATTCCAAAAACGCTGTTAGTTTTTGTCCATCACCTTGCGTTTAGCTACAACCTCACGATCTTTGATCAGCTAATTTTTATTTTGCATAGTTACCATGGGCGTCCGCTGGGGGTACAAATAGATCAAGTAGATACAGTGGAATTCGCCTATATCGACTTCGGCAATCTTCTTTTTACTCCAAGACGTAATTCCGTTTACGATTTAACAACTTTACCGCACTTATGAGAGAGAGGGTCGTGCGCAGCTGGGAGAAATATTTTGCAGACGTAGAAAAAATAAAACTGACGCGTTGCAAGATGCTTGACCTACTAAAAGTCAAAACTAGCTCTATCATCCGTAACCAACCATTAGTAGACCCAAGCAAAGTATTACTACCACCTCTTCACATTAAGCTCGGGCTAATGAAGCAATATGTGAAAAGCCTGGATAAACATGGGGCATGTTTTGGGTATATTTGCCAAAAATGTCCTGCCTTGAGCAATGAAAAGTTGAAAGCAGGAATATTTGATGGGCCAAAAATAAGACAGCTAATGAAAGACAAGAAATTTACCAAAACCATGAATCAAGATGATAAAGAAGGTTGGGTGGCTTTTAGCCAGGTTGTGAGCAACTTTCTGGGTAATACCAAATCACCTGATTACAAAGAACTTGTCAACCGCTTGCTTTGCTCGTTTCAAAAACTTGGCTGCAACATGAGTGTAAAAGTGCACTTTCTGCGTGCGTGCGCATAGTCATTTGGACTACTTTCCAGAAAATTTAGGATCTACCAGTGAAGAACAAGGTTTCAACAACAACAACAACGTTTCCACCAAGATATCAAAATCATGGAAAAAAGATATCAAGTTCGGTGGAATGTTAGTATGATGGCCGATTACTGTTGGTGTCTTAGGAGAGATGAGGAAACATATAAACATTCTCGAAAGTAAAAAAAGAGAAAGCTTCTTCCATAAAATAATATTAATTTCAGTGTTGTGACCTTTATGCAGATATGTGCTGTTATTAATTTTTTTTGCTTTTTACGCAGAGGCATATTTACATATTGTGAATAATGCTATTTATTTGCTCTTACTGTCAAAATATTGAATTGCGTTTTGTGAAAAAAATTGACGTGATAGAAAAAATCTGATGTTATTTTTGGAATCAGCGCCGCCAAATTAACCAAAAACACCTGTTACTTGTAACTCAGCAAAATTAATGCAGACTGGTGTAATTATTATGTTAAACATAACTTGCAGTAAATTGTTTGCAAGTAAAATGATTGCTACTATTTTGGCTAAATGTATGCATATCAAACGCCTTAATTTACGCTTTACCTACACTATACTTAAATTGTTGCTTAATTTTTGCCACATTTTTGTCCTGCTGAATCTCACCCAGCCCTTGTTATCAGGAACATCTGTAGATCATGTAGTTATGCTTTGCCATTTTTAATAATTAGATCACTAATTTTAGTATTTTTCCTCACAGGATCAGTTTGAAAGTATTGATAAGCATCATTCACACGGCATTGACTTCTCTGAGAAATATGCAAAATTTGTGAAAGAGCGTTGCTCAATTGAGTTGGAATATGGCATGAAACTGAGAAAGCTTGCAAAAAGTTTTCAGCCAAAGAAACGTGATGAAGACAGAAGCATGTATTTATAATTTCACTTTATGTATCACTAAAATCTGGTTTCTTTTAGAGTTAAGGTTTTCACTAAAAATGTTTTTTTCAATTTGCTAGGTTCTCTCTTCACAAAGCCTTTCAAAGTCAACTATCTGAAATCAATGACATTGCTGGGCAGCATGAACTAGTTGCTGAAGAAATGCTTTCCAACGTAAGCAAAGTTTGCCAAAATGTCTGCAATGACCTTCGAATAGAGAAGAAAAAGGTAATTTTGTAATATAGGGTTATATTTCTGTAAACACTTACTGGGCAATATCCTAAAACAAAAATAGTTATTGCATTACCAAAAGTGTATGCAATTTTTGTTAACATTTGAATTACTATTTAGGCTACTTTAGAACATAAAAAAGTGATCTCCTGTATGGCAGATGAACATGGGGTGTTGTTACATTTGAATTATCTTATTTCAACTATTTGTATACACATTAATGAGTATGTAATGTATATTTTGCTTTTTGCACTGCATTGCATGCGATGTTAAGTGGCTTGGTACACACTTGCCCGTAGACATTATTTTCATCGTTTCTGATAATTCTTGTTTGTGACACATGTATGTTTTTATGATGGTGTTGGAATAGACTTCCTGGTTGGAATACTTCCACTGAAATCGTTAAGGCAATCTCAATCAGTTTGAGCATTTCTATGAGCAATTTTTGTTGCATTCTGGAGTTTGTAAATAATTTTGCTTATTAACAAAGCAATCCTTTTTTGCTTATGTGTATAATATATATGTATATATACTTGTTGATAGAATAAATGGTTTCAATACTTTTTGAGCTTACATTACTAAGGTTTTTTTTTAATCAATCTGGCTGTCAGTGTGAGCATTTTTGTGAATAATTTGTTTTCATACTGTTTGGGATGTGATCTTGTATGGTAGTCCTTCTTAAACTTTGCTGTTGTTACAAGTTGCAAATATGTAGATGTTTGCATACTTTTGCATGTAGATGAATTTCAAGAAGCTTTTTGCAACATTAGGCTCTCATAACTGATTAAATGAATATGTCAACAGATAAGGATGGTACCCTTGCAGATGACAGTTTTACCTTACCTTCTTCGTCACTGCAACTATTAAATAGAGTGTCAACACAAATAGAGCTTAATGCTTTGGCAAGAGATCTGAGTCTTTCTAAAGCTTATGTGGAGTTGCTGACTTAAAGGCTTAAAGAACAAATTTTTATACGCATTTCCTTTTGCCGGAACCGCAATGCTGAATTCTTGCCTTTTTACTCAGGAATGCAAAATTGTATACTGTAGCAATATTTTGGAAAACTCGTTATCTCTGTATATGAACCTACAGATGGGAGACTCTTTATTGAAAGTTAACAAACACAGTCTCAAATTTGTTCTTTTGCATATGGGCAATGTTTTAATGTGTATTCCTATCGGACTGAAAATTGTTGGATTTTTTCTTTGACTTGAGGGTGGATATATAATAGTCCCATGCTTTTGGTTGTTATGGGACATCAGTGCTAGAATTCAACATTAGATAAAAAAAAGAATGGCTAGTGGAAGAAACACTGGTACCTGGTATAAAGGACATTCTAAGTCAACCTTTTGTAGTAGTAGAAAGATGAAAAACTAGTTTGCATCCTTTACATATCAAGCTGGGTATCATAAAACAATTTGTTAAAACACTCAAGTCGGTTTCAACTCAAAATTAAGCACTAGGAAACGAAAGACGAATACCACCTTAAACAGTGCACAACAGGAGAAAGCAACAAATGTTCCTAAAAAAAAAAACAAGACACTATCTGCATGTTCATAATTTTGGTACAAAATGGTATACTAAAGGTCTCAAAATGCCCAAAATACGAACCTCTGCCCTAAAAATAACGACATTTCTTAGAAAAAAAGGACAAACATATTTTCTAAGACACGGACCTTTAAAATAAGGACGGTATGGCAACCCTGATTTTAAATATACCTTTGCAGGGATAAGCATAGACAAATTTAAATCTGGTAGTTTTGATGGGCCACAGATCAGAAAACTGATAAACCATGATAAATATTCAACTTGCATGAACGCAAAGGTTTCCTGTGCCTGGAGTGCCTTTATTTACGTCATCAAAAATTTTTGTACATGAGCATCAAGTTTCATTTCCTATACTATGATGTAGAATTTGTAGATAGGGTTTTCTGAAAACCTCAGAGATCTAACTGGCGAGCAAGTGGTGAGTGGCACTTTCATTAAGACATTAGCAAAATGGAAGAAGAATACCAAGAGACATGGGACGCTGCCATGCTGGCTGACTACTGTTAGTCAACTAAATGTGACGCTCTTTTTGGTACTTAGTCCCAGAGATCTTATGGATACACCAGTAAACAAGGGAATAAAATGTCTGTCTTAAAACAACAAGGAGAGTGGTTCAATGCCCGCCTGCTAAAATGTTTGCAGGCCTATAGCACCTAAATAAACCCTTCACAATTTTTTTAGTATGTTTATTGTTTGCAAATTGACCTTATCGCAAATAATTTTCTTATGTATGTATGCAGTTGTACCAAGATGGGCGTCATTTGCAGTCTGTGCTGGAACAACATGAACGAACCTTAGAACAAACAAAAAAGAAATTTGAAAAAGAATGGAAAGAATGTGAGAGGGCACAAGGTTACTTTGAAAAACTAGACGGGGATGGAAATGTAACCAAGGCGGATGTTGAAAAGGTATACACTGTATATTGGATAATGCACATTGTTTTATCATGAAGAGTTGTTTGTAATATGGTTGAAAACTGACGAATGTTTATGTTGATATGACATTGACAGTGGCGGAGACCATAAATTTGCTACCCACAGGTTTGGGAGCACGTTAGTATAAGTATATATAAATATATATATTGTCTTAACTTGCAATTGATTAGGCGAAACATACATGGCAAGCCAAGAAGGACAGTGTTGAGCACTGTAAAACGGATTATGGTGCAACTTTGCAACAATTTAACACAGATCAAGAAGCACATTATTCAACTGAGATGCCTAAGGTGTTTCAGGTATGTCTTTCTGGAAGTTATGTGTATCCACTTCACAAGGTTGCTACAATTTTGAAAGACTTTCCATTACCTACAATTATATAATTACCATTTTAAGCTGAATTTTGTATATCTGCAGGCATACAAAGATGCCAATGAACGAAGAATTCTTAAAAATAAAGAACTAATGGTAGAATTTGCAAAAATTGATTCAAAGGTAAAACCAATCATACAAAAGTGCCTTGATGGTATGGAACAAGCTGCCAATGCCATTGATTCCAAACTGGTACTTGCCTGACTATAAAATATTATTGGTTAAAATTAGTGTTTTTGTGCCATTGTTATGTACTTTGTGTTAAGTATGGTAACTATTTAGTTTTGACAAGGTGGAAAGAGTACTCATATTATTCCTGGTAGAAAAAGTGTTTTTTTGGTATTTGGAACGTTTAGAGAAGTATTTCTGGAGCAAGTCTGGCAAGTTTTAAAAAAATGAAATTTACCACTTGCCACCAGCTTGTTGTATTGTGCACAAATATGGTTCTGCACAGCGTTGCAGACTTTTGAAGTCACCATGCCTATTTTACGGTTTGTTATGAAGCATGGGCCTAACTTTTCAAGTTAAGTCGATTGCACTAGTGTGAATGAGTATTATGATTGAAAATTGAAATGAAAACCAGATAGCATTGTTCGGTCTCGGTAGGCTATGGATCGGCCAACTGGTCAGGTCGACGTATAAGCCATATCCGTATTTGAGTATATCCATTATCCAGATGACTAGTATTATTGATATATCCGAACTAACCCTAGCCTTATATCCTTTTGTGCATCCCTTTTAATACCCTGGAACGACTGATCTATACCCAATTCGAACCCATAAGCAATCCCCTCGGAGCAGACTGGATTTCAATGTAGGAAGTCAACTGTACATTCAATCACTATTATGACTTTAGATATTAAGCAAATCTCTGAGGCTAAGGAGATGGTGTTGTGTTCTTAGATTTCATAGTTGCCTATGACACAGTATGGCAGGGCTCCGTAAATAGTGGGTCGAGACCCAAATTTGGGTCGCGAGATCTTCCAGTGTAGGTCACGAAATATTTTAACTAATATTTATTTAATATTTTATTTAGTATTTCTTTTTCAACACAGTGCCCATAGTTCTCATTAGGTAGAATAAATGCATTCATTTACTAAGTGCTAAGTTTCACACAATTTTGTGCAAGAAAATAGCTACTGTCAATAGTAGTCTTAACATCGATATTTAATTGCATAGTATTTTCCATAAAAATTATATGCTCACAAAATGCTTGGGTCGCTAGAATTTAGAACTATTTCTTAAGGGTCGCGTCAAAAACATATTTGCGGATCCCTGCAGTATGGCACCGCAGTCTTCCCTGCAAGCTGTTTCATCTGCTCCCAGACAGGCACTTGGCTGGTATGAGTAAGGAGCTTGTATGCAGTCGAAGCTTTACTCTCATCACGAGTCATGAACAGCGAAGCAGGTATTGACACCTGAAGAATGATCAGTCTTGCCTCCCTTTTAAACATCAACATTCTACACTCATGACCTACCGAACACAGTATCGTGCAAGTATGCCTATGCAGGGGACCTCACCATCATGTACTCGACAAGAAAATGAGAAACAGTGGAGAGGACTTTCTGCCAGGACATAAACATATTATTTGCTTGCCTCCAGAAATCTAGATTAAAGCTTAGCAGAATCAAAATGGTGTCAGAAGCCAGTCTTCTTAACAAGGAAACAATACTTGCCATTACACAAAAATATGCCACTGGTTATAGGTGGGTTCTGACTGCAGTTCGCACAGCAGCTCTTGTTTTAGAAGTCTACTCCATCGCTTAGTATTTTGCACCTCCTTCATGTCACAGTGCTCACCATTTTGACACTGTCATAAACAATATTTTGTGTACTGAGGCTGGATGCCTGTGTCTGACATCTGCTGCTTGGTTCCGCCACGATAAAGCTACTTTATCAGTTCGAGCAATGCCTCCACAAACATACAAGCCTGATTATTAAAATCCAGACGCCTATTTTCCCTGCCGCACTGCAATTATTAGAACAAGCTGAGACTTCAGGTATCGGTGTGGCCTGTTTGGTGGATTGCACATGAAATGCGTTGTGGCAGAAATGCGCTAAAATATTTCACAATTGTATCTCTGACACAGACTTTCACTCCCAGGACACTTTAGGTATTGCTGAGGCATTCTCATCAGATCGCATTCATGTGCCTAGAATTATCACACACTGGAATTATCCTACTGTTCAGGATATGATACAATGCCATAGTGATAACAAAAAGTTATTAATCATATTGGTGTTTTAGAATAATTGTAATTAAATAATGTTCAAAAGTTTCCATAATTGTGTAGATAGGATTCTTGTCTTATAAAGTGGTATGAATTATATTCTAACATCGAGATGAAGGTGTACACTGTACATCCTTCACGCAGTAGTTGCTTTCCTACAGTCAAATCGTCTCTTAACCAAACCAATGGAAGATACCCCACACACTGATGCTAGTTTCCAGCACAACATTATAGAAATAGAAAGTCAACATAACTTCATGTTAATTGACAATAACGTTTCCATATTCATTTTAATGGTTTCGTTGTTGTATTCTTCCAAATTTCTTGTGATATTACTTTATTAACCAGTTCTTGAAAAAAATTTAATTTTGTATTTAATTAATGTTCATAGTTGCGATGCCAGTTATCTTAGTTGGCAACTTCAAAAAGTAATGTCGAATTTTGCAATATTTTTTTTAATTTTGCATCAGTTGGCTTATCCCTATTATTTCAGTGGCTTAGATGTTTCTATAATCCATCAGTTTTTAGTATAGTGTATTATCTTTCAAGGATTCTCAACTGGTTATCGAAAAATTAAAATCTGGTTTCTTACCTCCTGGTCCCAAAGAGTTTGAGGATTACTCAAGTCCGCAACAACATCGACAACATCCAGAAGAAGGATCAGATAGTTCTAATAGGAACTCGATTAATTTAAGCAAACAACCCAATCGTAAAAGTGGTCTGAGTTGGCTTTTTGGGGCAAAAAAAGTAAGTTGCTGACCGTTTTTTTTGATTGAAGTAAATTTTTTTAGGAATAAGAAACTGAAGTTTAACCTAATAAGTTCAAGAATTTTTTTCTTGGCTTTTGTGTACGTTCCAACATGAAATGAGAACCAGTTATGTTGATTTTTCATTGCCAGTATTATAAAGTCAAATAGTGAGATCAGTAGTTGTGGAATATTATGAGTCGTAGTGACTTCAACCTTCAATGGAACTGCAACAACTGTGTCGCTTTATACACATCAAGAATTTAGTTGCATTAAGCTTTTAATATTAACCAGTCTAGCATTAATGAAAATATGCAGAGAATTGTTCAGAGTAAATTTGTAATTACCTTCTTTAATAATTGTAAGGAGATTTTTTGGAAAAATTTTAACAAGTGATACCTCTGAGATGTTTTTCATAACAAAAAAAGTACATAAAATTTACAATAAGCAGAAGGTTCTTGGAAATATATTTAATATACATAAACAGCATTGTTTCTTACCTTTCGTTGTGTAAACAACAAGTAAACGTTCAGTTAAGGGTGATCACTTCAATAAAAACAAGTACTGAAATACTGAAGCATGAGCTGAGCCCAATTTAATTCTGTATTAATGTGAGTTGGGTGTTTTACCAGACAGTATCCCCATGTTAAATCTAAAAGCATTCTAATTACATCAACAATCAACAATTTTTTCAATATGCTTTTTTAGATGCAGCAGTTTAATTTGTGCAAATACGTAGTCTTCACCTAAAGTTGAAAAATATTCAGATTCAGTAGACTATGATTACATGATGCTGATATTCATACGATTTTGAATCTGCTTATACTCGTTTTGCTTGCCTATCCTTTGAGTAAGGTTGATGTTTTCGGTTATACAAGCATAATAAAAATTGTCATAACCATTTCACCTTTCTCATGATTAATCAAACAGTTGAAAACCTGGATGCTGTATTGCTTACTTCATGGAAAATGTAGGATTTGTCTCAAACCTGTTTGCAACACTCAGATTTGTGAAAACAGCTGAAATTGTTTATATTTACATGTAATGGTTGGGTTTGTGTTCAATACGGTACATTTTTTATCTTTTATTTTAGGCCTAGTATGTAGGTGTGTGATAATAGTAAAGTGTGTATAGGTTGACTTGCAGTAACTAACTAGTTTTCTGTCATCACCTTACAGCGCAACCTAGTGAACAATATTTACTTCATATTTCCACACAGCTAGTAGCCTATGTCTATTTATCGTGGCCTTGTCTGCTTGTGCACTGCTCCTTTAATCATTTGACCTTGATTCCACTGATATCCCTGCTCAAGGATTCTAATTTTCATTGAGTGCTCAGTGTGGACGTGCCAAATAAATCATAGACTTGCTAATAACTAGTATTAAAGGGCTCATTAGTATCTATTACAGATGGGATTTCTTTAGTTAAAGATATCCACAACATGAAATTTGTTCTGAACATATTAAACATATGCATAATAATGAATATTCTGGCAGTAAAAAAAGAAATGAGAAGAATAGTAAGAACGTCTAAAGAAACTATTTTCTCAAAGGCAACTGGTCTAAACAGCTCAGAATACATGCTTATATCCAGGGTAGTTCAGGGCAATCTTTTGAAATTCTAGTCTTAGAAATGGAGTAATTAGAACCTTTTAACACTATAATTGGAATTGTTTGAATATTTATAATTGCATCATCTTTTGGAAATTTTTTCTTTTTGCATGAAACCAAAATGCATGTACAAAGTACTTAATAAGCAAAATTGCAAAATGACTGTTGTTGCAATTTTGCGTATATATCACTTTAATTGACCGAGTAGTTTAATTGCTATGTGGCTTTTACGACAATATTTAGACAGTTGAAATAAATATTCGACAGCTCAATTGTGTATGACCCTTCGTTAAAATCTACTCTTACTTTGTTTCCTTAAAATGCAATTTGCAAAATCAATTTTGTATGAACTACTTTGCCCAATTACGATTTACACATATCGCTTTGAAATAGTCATACTTAGCATTACTGTTACAGTTGTGATAATTCTCTGTAAATCGTTTGTGATCATCTAAAAGTTAACTTGTAATATTGTACTAAATGTTTCCAACTGTTTTCTTATGTATTAAAAAAGTTGGACAAAGCTAGGATCAACTACTAGCAGCAGATTTCAAACAGTTTGGATGGAATTTGAATGACATGAGCAGCTTGAAAATTGGCAGAAATATATCATATTGTAGTTTTATAAAATAAGAATGCATCGCCGTGCATGTTAGCTACATTTTTCGGTCTTGTTCTGATGCCGGTTTCGTAGACAAAATGACCTTGCTCTGTAGTACATGTGCACATTTTTTCAGATTGGCTGAATGATTAATTCTGCTTTACCCACCTAAATGACAGGATTCTGGTGATGTATATCATCACAAAATTACAAAATTGTCCTACAAATGACCATTATGTTCTCTGTAATTTTCATTTTGTGGTAACATAGAGGTCTGTTGTTACAGTGGATTTCATGTGGCATGATGAGCCGCCAGCATGTTGCATGTTGATGAAGTTTATCTAAGTTGCAAGTAACATGTTGGAGTTGTATTTCTGATTTCCAGTTCATTTACACAAAGTCAAAGCCTTCTCTCTTGTGTTTAGAATGATGAACGTTGCAATGCATGTAACACCAACATGCACATACAATGTTGGTTAATTTTGCCGTACACAACTATATAAACTGATTTTCTGTTAAACAGAAGACACCAAGAGCACTGCTCTCATAAAAAGTAAAATTAATTGTTTTATTTTTTTAAATATTTTATTATGAACTTGCACTTGATAACGCTATTGGATACATGGAAATAAATATTTTATATTGTATAATATCGTGCATAGAAAGAATAATAGACTGAAAATACTAATAAAATTTTTTTTGCCGAACAATACAGCTTTTATTTTGGCAAATGCAAATTCAATGGAAGAGTATTCAGAATAAAAATGTTTGCTATGATTTTGGCACTTCTATTCAATATGAGTATGAGTTCGAATAATTTGCTTCCAATAAAAGCTTTCCAGTAGTCATTTTGTACAGCTGGAAAAAACTATATACATCTCTAAGATTTAATTTGGTAGTTGGAAATGTTGCATAACGATTGCATTATTTGCCTGCTTGAAACTATGAAAGCATGCTACATATTGTTATAATACATATACATATGTTGCTGCTCTGGAATCTACAAGTAATAATGTAATGTTGATGATATATTATCGCAGAAACCTTATTGATTCATTGCAATAATAAGGAATGTTGGTGAATGACTTATCATTGGGCACCCATTACAGGTCAATTTTATAGAGAAAGAAAAATAGTATTAACTTCATAGGTTACAATATATAAACAATACAAATAACATCTCTTATCATCCACTGTAAAAACCTTATAGCCTAAAATTCAACATTAGTCATGAAGTTTAAAAATGTATATAATAGAAGTTCAGAAGCCACTATTTTTTATTTCAACAAAGAATGTAAAAAAACATTTTTTAGGAAAATATATGGCAAAATTTCATGTTTAGCGGCATATATTTTCCTATACATTCCACCTTTTTTACTTCTATGTTTATTGTGTCAAAGTTATATGATTGGGTATATATATTGGGTTTTGTGGTTTATGTTGTTAAGTTATTAATTACTCATTTGTTAGTCTGTTTTTGTAGTTTGTTGTATTTAGAGCATGTGTTGTAACAGACTTCCTGTAATTTCATTGCCAGCTTCCACAACCAAAAGGAAAGAAAATAATGTCAGTTTCCACTTCGAGTAAACTTTCCCTTGATTCAGGCCAAACAAAACAGAATGATGAGAACTCGCAGAGTGATAATATTTCTGTTGATTCAGAAGACACAACTACTACAAAACAGAGATCAAATACACTTTCTTCTGCTGCAAATAAGTCTAATTATATAAATATTGCCACAAGTGAAGCACTATCTCCCGAAAAGCGCAGTGCCTCAGTTGATGTGCTTCATGAACGTGTAGGCAACTCCAAAATTGAGAAAGAACCATCCCAAAAGAAGAAAGACAAAAGAAAGTCTATATTATCTGATAAAAACTTTCGCATTTCTATTGCACATGACAAAAAGAAACTTATGTCCATGTTCAAAAGTAACAAGGAAGAACATTTGCCCAAAATAGAGATCTCCGGACCAATTTCTTGTGACATGTTAGGAAGTGCTGGAAATGATGATTATCTGGTCCCTATTAGTAGTTCTAATCCCGAAGGTGTGGTAGAAGATAATCCATATGATGAAGTTGCTTTGGCATCTGATTATAGTAGTGAAGAGGATGTGGTAAGTGAAGTTTTCCTGATGGCATTTTTGTTGGAATTCCATTTTTCTGCATGGTTTTCAAGAGTTTTTCAGGGATTTTTACTTTGACTGCTTGCATGGTTGCATCACTATGTTGACTCTTAAACTGGAACTATAATTTGCATGTTTCTTATCAAACCACTAACAACATCATGTGAAGAGATCATGTGGTCATTTGGAAAATATTTTGAACTGTTGTTTAGTCCTTATAACAAACTGAAGCGTTACAATGGGACCTCTGCAAGAACTATTTCAATTCAACCTTGACTCATGTGAATTTTTATTCGCAAGTATTTTAAATGGCGCAGGCTCACTGACTTTTTTTCTTGTTGTTGACGGTTTTGTCTTCTTGGGTGATGGTTTTGCCTTTGTCCGTTCAATTCTGTCAAAAATAAACAAATAGTTTACAACCAAGACAAAATTGCTGATTGACATTTATATGTAACAATGTGGTGTAGCTTGGCACTTGCATTTATAGTACCAGACAATAGTGCACTCCTTGTATTGGCAAGCAGTTACAAATTGTTACAGCTAATTGTAGCCTACAGATTGACCAATGTTATCATGTATAAAAGGAAAAAATGAAACAAAACTTAAGAAGAAAATGATTTTCGAAAAACAGGATACTAGATTTTGTATTGTAAACCTTTACCTTTATCTACCTATTGCATAGAAACAGACCAGTATTATCAGAAAAGTGACTATTTTTTTATATTTAGGTCAAGCAGCCTGTTTAAAAAGATATGCGGTTATCTTGGCAGAAAAGAAATGTAAATAGTGGCTTTTAGTAGTAAGATAGCCTATGATTGCAGTGTATTTTGATTGTGTTAAAACCTTTGCTGTAATGCTGCTATATTTCAAGTAGATAAGGGTTTGTAACACATGGCCGGAAACTTGTAGTCTTGTGTTTTACCATATCAGTATAATCTTCATTGATTTTACCTAGAAAAATATAGAGGGTTTTCACTTTTGGTAACATGTGTACGTAAGATATGTAGATAATGGATCAAATGAGTACATATGAAATCATTTCTTGTGGAAGTTTGCCTTATATAGATGCAATGAAAAAACACATTAAATTGTTCATCAGCCATTGTAAACTTTTTTGTTTTAAGTAATCATGTTTTTATTTCTGCAGCACAATTTTTTGACAACAGGATAACATCACGATCATCAGCATTCCAAATTTCCAGAAATTGATTCTGTATGTAGGCAATTAAGCTTTAAAAACTTATTTCCAATACGAATTTCTACATGTTAACAGCAAGAAAATCAATATGATAATATACGTAGACAATTAAACATACAATCCCTCAGTAAAAAAAACTTCAATGAAACATTCTGGGCTCAAAATCTTGCAAATATGGTTTAGTCCACAGATGACTCGTGTTGCTTTTGATGGTTTGCACACATTCTATCCCAGTCAAATTTGTTAAAAGTTACAGACTAGTGCAGTACAGGAATGGGTTTAACGCATAAGATTGCTACCGGTATTTAACAGCGTATAACATGATCTTTCTTAGAAGTGAAAAAATATTGCACAGGTTAATAGCATAATGGTTAATAGATTAACTGATTGGAAAGGTTCTTTTCATTTTTGTGTTTTTATTCATTAATTGAACACATCTTTTGAAAAAATACCGATTAGGTCAATCTTGCACAGCATGCAATGTTACATGTGCTCATCTTGCAAGAGCTAATGAGTAGTCTGGCTTTTGAAAATGGGTACTTTTTTAGTTTTAATCGCTTTTTGTGTAATGGCAATACTGGTCTCCTATAAAATTTGCTTGTTTTCAAACAATTCAAACACCTTTTCTATCACATGTATTTCGCAAAGACTGGTTGCACTTTATTATGAAGGACAAAATTTTAGAGTTGGTCCGATGTATTATTTTTAGCACAGACAACCTAAATTGTTTCAGAAACAGATTAATAAGATATTTACTAATTTATGCACGTGAGATGTTTATTTCTATGGTATGCACTTTTGTACACTGGCAACATTGTATTGGGAGTGCTGCTGTGCAAACATATTTTAATATAACAATCGAAGATTAGACTCACTTGACAACTATATTTTGTCCAGCATCCAGTTCACTGAGCTTTTATATTTCTAAAAGCCGGTTTATCCAAATCAGTTGGAAGACAACATTGATTATAAATTATACAAGTTCCTTACATGCAGGAAATATTTTCAGTTTAAAAAGCGTCATATGATATGAATTTGTTTTTTGAAATCATCATTTGAAAAATTGCACTAAATTAAATGCTGTAAGTAAAGTTTTTACTGCAGTTTTTGGCTTGAAAACTCTGTATTAAGTATAGTTAATTGCTGTGATTCTTTTTTACTTTTTGAAATGTCACTTTTCATATGTTGCTTCTGGGACTATTTTGTTTCGTATGGAATTTATTTAGGATTATAGCCCCAGAAGTACTATTTAGGATCGTGTATATGGATCATAGTGAGAAATCCATATTGTTGGCACATAGCCATATTATAAGCACGCATTATTGTTTATACTTTCAAAAATTGTTACCACAAGCTTGTTATTACCTGATCCTTACTCCTTACGTTTAGTCCGAAGAACATTCTTTAAAAACTTTACTTTTATTTTATACTTACTTATATAACAATGGTTCTATTTTTTTCCACATAATAGCATTTACATTGAGACATATACATAATTTACCACTACATCACTAAAACAGAATGTGGAACTGTCACCTCAAAAAGAATTGCTAGAATTTGTTTGTGACCAAGTTGTGCATGGAATGTTTCTTGACATTATAATGCATGGTCAGGAAAAAATTCATTCATGTATATATACCTTTTTTACCACTTCAATTTTACATTCTACTTCTATCCCAGCTAATATTTAGAGAGTGTCTTTGATAATAATTACTGATTAGATTAAATTCAATGATCTCTAAGTATTGAAGAATATTTCTATTTCAATTTTCTAACTATTTAAAGAATTAAGAATAACTTTTGTTTTAACTTGCACGTTGTTTTTCTTATTCCAGTATGTGTAATTGTGTATTTTTGTTTCGATGATGTTATTAGTCCATTGATAAAACCAATACCAACCAAAATTCCAAATACTTAATGAAATTACTCAGTTTTGTTTGCATTCCATTGGAGCGATATTAATTGTTCTCTTTAATTAGGCACCCGAATCTGCAAATTATTCGCACTTACCTCCAGAACAACGAAAGAAGAAACTACAAAAGATAATAGATTCATTAAAAGGCGATTTAAACAAAGAAGAAGATGGAAGGTATTGTACATTTAACTGTGGTGATAAATAGTTTTAAAACTCAAATCTGTTAATCTATAAATTTTGATAATTTGTAATTGAACTGGCCCCAGTTGCTTCTCTAAATTTCCATGGTAATACTGCGGAGCGTTTATTAGGTTTTGAAGTTCATTTGGTCATATGGTATCAACAAAATGTAAAGGCAATCTCAGTCTTGCCCAGTCTCACCTACACTGATATTTGTAACCAATTTCATTATCTCTGAATTATCCTAATTAATTACTATAGCTACAAGTGAATGAGTTTTTGTCGTGCATTTTTTTGTCATTTTGTGTATCATTCTAAAAACAACACCAGATTATAACTTCCTTTAATATCTGCATTTACCCTTCAGTATGGTGTAGGCATCAAGTACATGTTAGCCAAGAATGTGCAGCAAACCCAGAATTCAAATAAGTATAGTCTGCCCCAGACTTGTTATTGCTGCATGTGTGGTATTTTTCTTTTGTAAGGATATACAGTTGGCGCTTGACAGTACAGTTGACTCGAAATTTGTGGCAGATAATTATAAATATGTGATTGGGATCGATGTAGATGGATAGATACATATTTAGCAGTCAGTTTACACACAAATTTCTTTCAAATAGAAAGCGTAACATTTGTTTGATTTAAAAAGCAGTGCTATGTATTGCAGTGGTTCACAAAGTGGGTTTCGCGAAGCTCTTGGGCTCAATGATCAGTTATGTTATCAGTTATCACAATCTTTACCCTTGAATTGAGGAACAATTTAAGCTCAGTGATGATTTTTCACCACTTAAGTGCCAGTTATCAAGCTTGTCATTGTGCACATTCCGATTAATACACTTTGTTTTTAATGCATTGCTCAAATTTGGCACTGATCTTCAAGTTCAATGAACAGGAGCTGGTGTCGTTTATACTTTGTTCAAGGGTAAATTATACAATGGTAGTGAAACTAGGAATTGAATCATGGTCGCAATTTTATAAGCACAAAGCATTATGTCATTGAACTTACAAGCGTAGGTGTCGCTGCCTATAGAGGAGACAGTGCATGCGCTCCCTGGAAAAAACTTGCACTGTCTGGAATTAATTCTGACTAAATCACGCATTGAAACAGCATCATAATCTTTATCCTCGGACTGTCTGGAAAATTTTCAGATTCGCACTGTCTGGATATTTTTACAAAGACGTATATGCTAACAAGGGTCGTGGGTCCTGTACTACTATTACTACATAAATTACAGTAAAATCGAAATAACCTATCTAGTTTTGTACAATTTGCATTACATAATTTGTATTATAGCGGACAGTTGTTAGTATGTCGTTAGCAAGCTAAAGATGTTGTGTGCTGTGACAGGTGCCCTGAAAATCTGAATGATCTTGAGGGCTTCCCAGAACTGAAAAAATTTAGCAACCAATGATGTTGTGTAGTAATGACATTAAACCCAGCACTGTTGATCAGAGATGGGCCCTTACGAACCTAGACATGAATAGACTTATCAAATTTTAGTTGTATGCTAGATTCGAGCAAACATGAATATTAACAATGGCGAACCCAAAAACAATACTACCTGTAAATTTTTTGATTTGGGCAAGAGGTTATGGTCTTGTATGAGGGCTAGGCTAAAGTAGCATTAACATTCCTAGCATTGAAGGTCATTCACTTAATGTTTTTTCTTTTCCCATTCGCCATATAAACTTAAACATTATTTGAAATCTTACTTGTGGCACATATCTTTTGTTAATGTTTACCTGTTTTAGCTATTTAGTCCGCCACCTAGACTAGCCCAAGTTTTAAAGCAAAATTTTGTTTTGAGATAACAAACCTGTGCCAGTTATACCCTAGTGTCTAGAGACCACAAAACACTTTACCAGTTGTGGGTTAGCTTAGTTACATAATTACACAATTTTTTTAATTATTGTCAGTACATGCTGCACTTTGGCTGAACATGCTTCACAGTCTGACCTTAGTCAGTGTTAAGTTATAATTTAATGTCATTAAAAATATTTTCAACTGTCTCACTGATATTATGAACTATCTGATTGAAGATTGAGACTGGTGATTCTTTTCTTGGTTATTGGTAGTTATGTAGATATGGTTAGGATACGAATGTTTCAAAAAAATCAACTTACCATTTTGTAGTGAATAATTAATTATAATTAATTTCTGTCGTGATGGTGAAACCAAGTTGCAATATTATATTCAAACCAGCTTAGTGACATGTGTTTAATATATGAACCAACAACCAAATCATATCTTTCATTCTTCTTAACATAGTCAACAATTCCTGTTGCAGGAAAGGTATGATGAAGATGCAAGAAGTATACCGGGCAAATCCTGCATTGGGGGATCCGAATTCACTTGAACCACAGATAAAAATTTCAACTAACAAAATTGAAAAGCTTCAATCAGATCTTCAGCAGCATGAGGTAATAGTAATGAAAGAACACTGGAAGTGCAATTGTTTGGGATTTCTGTATATAAACATCTGTGTAAAAGTATGCATGATATGTATACCAGCATATTAGCGTATGTTTAAACGTACTGAAATGGTTGCAAGAATTTGATGTGTGCTTACATGCTAAGTCTAAAATCTCATTTGTTAAATTTTGATGTGGGCCACATCAAATCATTATTACCAATCTGAATTTATAAGCTAACTATCCCAAGCTTTTATCACATCGAGTTTTGGTTGCAGTATTACAGTTCATGATAAATGAGAATAAATCCATATTTTTTATTTTTAAAGTAGTTACATTATTTACATACACTATTTTAATTGAGTAAACAGATAGATTTTTCAAAAATATGCATTATCTTCAAACGACAAGGTCAGCTTGTTTTTGCACTTGAGCCACACCGTAAGTTTTTTAGCAATGTTTGATATGAAGAATTGTATTAGTAACTACTGGTAATGTTATTTGCATGTTAAGGAATGCAGTTGTTTATAAAATAATGTAGTGCAAGGTTTACAAACAAGCTTGTGTTCACATGACTGAGGAAACAGAAATTGTTGTGAATATCTATGACGTAGTGAATGATGTCAACTTTCTACTTTATGAGAGAAAATCAACATTTTTCTTTGAAGATTCGAGTCTACACTCAGAATGAGCTTCTCAATAATTCTGACTGAAATATTTCGCTGTAAAAATGTAATTCAGATTGTATATTGTCTCACACAAAATGCATGCTCCAACCGATCAACGTTTGAAATAATGAAACAACATTGACAGTTTCTGTAACACCTGAACTTTATCGTGCGACACTGAATTATTTTTCACCCATTCCAATTTTGACAAACCATTTAAAAAATTGAAAATCTGTATTATCCACAAGTAATATAAAAAGGAAGTTTAAATTTTAAATTGTTTTATTTCATGGCTTCAGTGTTTTAACCCATGATCGCCTTACTGGGCCTCAATTTAGTCACTTGCAGCTAATTTTTTTCTGCATATCATAACTTTGAAATAATTTTTCTATGTAAATCCTTAACAAAAAAAAATAATAAAAATGTGATTTTTTTATGCAATTTTGTTGTCTTATATTCAATTACTTTTTTGTGCCGCAAAAGTGTACTAAAAGTAAATATGTTTTATATAAGAAGTTCAGTGGTTGCGTTTTTCAAGTTTTGCAACATCTTATATAGAAATCCTGAAACAACCTGTAAAACAAAACATCACAGAAATTCTTTTTTTCTAATTTTGCTAATGGTTGCAAAATAAGAACAAACAACGAAATGGCAATGAAAGTTTTTTCGCCCCGCCCCACTTGCCATGTTCCATTTGTTAAGATAAATTACATAGTATGATATTCACTTGCTTGATGCTGGTGGAATGTTTTGAAGTTTAAATAGCTCTTTATTATGTGTAATTTTGTTTGAAATTTCAGGCTTGGTATGCTGAGGCATCTGGTTCAGTGCAGTCTTCGCCAGCTCACAGCATGAGTCAGCGTGCACTTCCTGAAAAGCCTGTTGTAACCACTGCTCCTTTAGCATCTGAACCTGCTAAATCTGTGTCTGTTCAAAAGAAACAGTGAGTTGATTAAAAGTTATGCAAGTGCAACTTTCACTTAAGATTACCAGTGACTATATCTGTCCGAAACAGAAAAATGCTAACTGCTATACACTATAGATCTCTACAAAAAGAACAAAGTTTTGGTGATGACTTTGATGAAGAACCTGAACCTATTGGAACATGTGTTGCTTTATATGATTTTGAAGGTATGTAGTTTTCCAGGTAGCAAATAAAGAATTTTTGCATTGCATGTATTTTATGGATGATTGTTTTATAGCAACTTCTGAAGGTGCGCTTTCCATGAAAGCTGGTGAAACGTTTACAGTCCTAGAAGCAGATAATGGAGATGGATGGACGAGAGCAATGAAAAATGACTTGGATGGTTATGTCCCAACATCTTACATAGAAGTTACATTTTTTACTTGATCTTAAAGCACTACGCTTGCTGAGTCCTGCCAGGGATGTCCAGAAATACTATTTGTTGATGGATGCATACTGAAGATCTTGCCACACTCCTGTCATGTGAAAATCGTAGGAAATAATGTTTCTACTAAAAATTAATTGCGCTCCGAAACAACTTTCTAAATACACCAACAAAATTGACAATTTTTTTACACTAACCTTAAATTTTATGGCGACAATAAGTGCCATTTTATGATATTTGTCGTTATTAAATGGTATGATTATGTATGCACTTTTCAATGGGTATCATGTGTTTTTCAGCCCTGAAGTAATATAAATGTAAAAGCATGCAGTGTGAATAATTGGTTGTTGACGTTTTAGCATTTTGTAAGTCATACGATGGATTTTCACTTTTTAGAAGAAATTAAATTCAAACAGTCTCGTTGCTTAGTAAAACTATGATTTTTCGTGTTTAGCCATTTACTTTCTTATATATATATATATATAATATCCTATATTGTCGGTCTTTTTATATTTAAAAAAATCGTTTGCTGTTGAGTTGGTAATCGTTAAATTTAGTCAGTTAGCAGATCTATTATTGGCACCACCACAAACCTAGCAATTGTTTTGTTACATGGTATGTAGTAGCAAGAAGTTAATGTTAAAAGCAATAGAATTCATTACCCTATGCGGTACTATAATCAGTTGACCTTATAATATTTACTCTGCCTTTGTAGAATATTGCCATAGGTATTTACAGGCCTTAAAAACGTTCTGAAAAAACTTGCTCTCATGTACGTCTTATTCTATTATTGGAAAACTAACTGTCTTACGGATACAAAAGCAACAATGAAAGAATTTCTATTTCTGTAGCCATTCACCTAACTTTAATTGTTTCCTTACATCTCTCACTGGAAAATGCAATCATTACGTCATATTGTGTGTTCAGTATTTTATTCAGTTTATAGTTTCATATGTTTGCATGCTTTTATCTGCAATAATTTACTGTTTTATTTTTTTTTGATCTCATAAGCCTTTTGTCGTAAGAATGTGAATCAGCGATGATTTTTGTTGCCAGACAAGTTGATTTTAAATTAAGCGTTAGTGGTTATATGAGTAATTAAAACGAAAACATAGTCTGCAATGTATGTGATAAATAAAAGCATAAATCTCATAAAAAGTAGTGCTGTATGAAGATTACTGCAAATGTTTCTTTCTTTATGACTAATTTACAAAAAAATACGTGTGGCGTTGGAATGAATGGAAAACTGTATATAAACCTGACCCATTTTTAGTTTTTCCTTTTGTTCTTATTTATGTACCATACACAATCATTGTAGCCTGAATAGATTGCTATGCTCCATCAGATTCCAAAAGCGGCACACGAATTTGTAATGAGAAGTTTAATTATAGGCGCAATTTTTTTATCCTGACTACTCATCTGACGTTGATACATGCAAATGGGGCTTGACACGGTTGTCGACACATTAAATATGCCGTGCCCACGAAAAGCGATATACCAAATTCCTGTGTGTTTGTTATTCTATGCATCTTTCATGCACATATTTTTACTTGTGCTTGAAAATTGCTTTCAGGCTGGTTCCCGTACAAGGGGCGTAGTCCGAAAAAGAATTTGAAGGGGCGAATTTTTTTCGGATCACCCATGACGTCATAGCGTGAATGGGTTTTGGTAATAGTATAAGAGATGTTTTATAAGGAATTTTGGTTTCTAGTAGCTTAGTTTAAGATTGTGCGAAAATTTCATTGGTGTGGTATCATAAACTTTATCCCCGGACTGAGGAAAGTCTTCGCACGATTAAACTCGGCGATGATTCCTCTTCGTTTGAGCCCCGGTTACCGAGCGAAACGTTGTGCAGGACCCGATTTGTACACCATTTTTGATTTCTTTTTTTGGCTTTCTGCCCGAACTGTTTGTTCATCAGGATCACTGGAAATTGGCACTACAACGGTAGCGCCGCTGGTTATCGAACACTTGCCGTATTATTGCAAACCCAGCGCTCCACCCATTCGGCTACCGAGCCGATGAACACTGAATGTTACCGGCTAAGTTTTAGCAAAAGACAAACTTTTTAATGTCAGTAGGCAAAGGTAGATTCGATTGTTTTCAGTTATAAAGCAACTTGCCGCAAAACAATATTCACAGCTTCTTACAAAAATTTAGTATAATGTCATCACAAGATTCAAGTTCAAGACGGCCTAAACAGTTTCATCAACATAGGCTAATAAGTTCTTGTATCTTTTCCATAATTAACTAAGGCTGCCACTATTTCATCGGGAAAAAAATCGTGCGTTCAAATCAGTTCACAGTTTCTTGTTAATCTAAGAGGTAGTCTACGGATACGCCAAATGGAAACTGATTTAGTATACTTGGATCTAAGATATTGTATAATTTTTGCCCAAAAGGCATCATCAGCATCTATATGAGGAAATACAGAAACAAAAAATACAAAAATAGTAGTCAGTAAAAGCATGAACACTATGATGGTGATGGTCTTATAGTGATATTTTGAACTTGTTCGCATGTTGGTCGTATTCTTTTGATGGAACATAGGCGCCCGTCTTAGTATTGTTTGGCGACATGATGCAAAGGACTCAGAAACTATTCCTCGAATTTAAAAAAGATTATGAACGCCCCAAGGTCGTAACTATAAAACAATTTCTATTGTATAAAATTCGGCAGCAGCTAGCGGTAACACCAAACTAAAGTTGCAATCTAGCACAGTAAAGCAATTGCAATAACAACATTCAACCTTTGGCTATCTATTCCAACAACGTAGTATTGACAGTGGGTTTTGCAACCCGTTTTCCATGAAATTAAAATAGAGGTTAGGCCTACTTCTTTATTTCACGGACCAACGTTTACATTGGTGATAACGTTGGTAAATGGCAGGTTGGAAGCCGTCCCTGCCGATTGACCCTGTATGCCACCAGTCATGCCTTTTTTGTTACAATTTCGCAATGCGAGGTTAGCAGCAGTTGTGTCAGTGTGGAATTGCTTAATAGGACAAATAGTGAGATCTGTTCATTTTAATTTAAGAATGTAGGCTACTGTTGCATTTGTTAAGGTTAAGGCATTTCTGAGTAGCCTAACTTTAAAGTTTAGCAAAGTTAAGGTTTTTTAAGCTAGCTTTATTCACTAATAATGTTGAAAAACTGGTTGCTGAAGAATACTACCGGTACCAAAGAGCACTCCGTGGAAATTGCAGAAGAAATAAGTAAGAACAGAACACTGGATGTAGGCCTACCTACAAAAATCTTTGCATCTTCAAGCAATGGAGATCAGCGTTTGACGTTTGACTCTCATCCTCGCCCTCATCGGAAACAAATACATCGCTCAAACCAGCCCAAGCGAAACTACAGCGAAGAACTTATAAAGATTGGTTTCACATGTATTCTTATAAATGACGAGCCACGTCCTCGATGTGTTGTTTGCTCCGAGGTTTTTGCCAGCGAGAGCCTGAAAGCAGGGAAATTGAAACGCCATATTACAGCAAAACATCCAAAATTCATTGACAAACCAATAGTCTTTTTTCCGCTGATTAGAAAAAGAATTGGTAAGTCAAAAGAAAACCGTGATAAAGTGCGTCACAATCTGAGAAAAATCTCAAAAGGCATCGTATGAAATGGCATATTTAATCGCAAAAGATAAAAAACCAAACACCATCGAAGAAACACTCATAAAACTTGCTGCTATTGCAATCAGTCAAATTATGAAAAGAGACATGATAACTGAGAAAATAAAATGAATAACACTGTCTGCTGATACCTTTTGCCGACGTATCGGTGAAATGGTTCAAGATATTAAGTGCCAACTCATTGATACAGTGAAACGAGGAAAATAGGCTTTGCAGTTGGATGAATCCACGGATGTGCCGGGTGTAGCGCAACTGGTTGTGTTCGTTAGGTATATAGCCAATGGGAAGCTTGAAGAAGAATTACTCATGTGCATGGCGATATTTGGAACATGTACTGGTGAAGACATATTCTCAGCAGTGGATACAAGACTACAGAATTATGGATTATCGTGGGAATGGTGTATTAGCATTTGTACTGATGAGGCTGGGGCTATGGTAGGAAAACATAAAGGCTTTTTAGCAAGAGTGTTACAAATTGCACTCCATATCAATTTTACGCATTGCATTATTGATAGAGAAAATGTTGCTAGCAAAAAACTGGACCAACAATTAAAATGTATTCTCGATTCAGCAGTAAAAATTGTTAATTATATTAAATCGAGACCTCTCCAGACAAGATTATTTGCCATTCTCTGCGACGAAACGGGCTCGGAGCACAAAAGTCTTCTTCTTCATTCAGAAGTGAGATGGTTATCGCAAGGTAAAGTTCTCACCCGTTTGTATGAGCTGCGAAATGAAGTATACTTGTTTCTTACGAAAAGAAAACACGAACTTGCTGCAAATCTTACCGACCCTGACTGGTTCACAAACCTGCTGTAGGCCTACTTATCTTGTATTTTTGAGAAGATAAACAGTTTAAATTTGTCATTGCAAAGCGAATCAATTGACATTCTAGCAGCGTATAACAAGATCAAAGCCTTCATAAAGAAAATTCAACATTGGGCTAACCGAGTTCAAAGTGGAAGAATGGATATGTTTTCTGAGTTGAACGACTTTTTCGAAAAAAACGAATTTAGTCAAAACATTGGGAAGCAATCCATAATTAGTCATCTTCATAATCTTTCTCAATGGTTTGATAAATATTTTCCCGAAGACACCACACCACAACAACACGACTGGATATTAGCCTATCACTCTTCACTTCATCAAAAACTCACCATCTATCATCAAATATGATTGAAACATTGGATGACATGTCAAGTGACCGTGATTTAAAGATTGCCTTTGATACTTTGGCTGAATTTTGGATTTCAGTTGCAAAAGAATATCCACAGTTATCAGCGGCTGGGTTGAATCGTCCGACCACCGTCGCGTAGCATTTGCAGTCATTTATACAAATAGAGCAACTGTAAGCTAGGTTGGGCTTAATTACATAAGATATTCCTGTTATTCACTTAAATACGCGACAATTATATCAATTTCTTGTTGGCCACATGAAACACTCTATTCATACTAGATTCAAACGCTTAAGTCCTGAGAATTGCTTTTTTCACTGTAACATCATACTGGCTGCCACCACCGACTGGCCACTTCTGTCATAATTAAATGATAAATATGTGCTTTCTGCTTTTTTGTGACATATATAAGACAAAAAAGCTTAACCAATAAATATTAAAAGTAAAAACCTTTATCCAATATAGTTGCTTACAACTAAATATTTTTTATTTAAGTCTAACTTGTTTTTGGACTTACAGTTACCTTTGTTGATCTCACACGACCCGATTTACCGTTTCCACAGTCGCCTCCCTCGCCTCAACTACCACTTATCAGACCTTATCAACAAGGCTCTAGTTACTTCATGCCTCGGCCCGTTGATCTGGCTGAATGGCAACGAAAGGTGATTCGTCCGGTACAAAAACAATTTCAGCCGTTTGGAAAAAACATTTTGGTGCCAGATTTTGCATTTCCTGCACCACCAACCACTTCGGTTGCAGATCTTCTATCTTGGTTCCAGTAACTGAAGGAAACATTTCAGCTGGCTCCACAATTTCCTTTACCAGGAAAAATCTAAACCATGATAGCGGCCACATCTGCTATCCATTTGGCTCTCTTGCAGCAGTTTTATGACTTACTCGCGTGCCGTATTGCCGATGAAAATCTCCAATACGAACAGTTCAAACGGTATTTGTAAAACATGTTGCTCTCAGAGTTTCCTTCCATGATGTAGTTGTATTATCATTTGTAATGTTTCATTCATTTCTCCATAACTTTAGTAAATGACTGTTGTTTGTTCATGCTCACGTTGTTATCAATAGTATGTTACATTTAAATCGTTGACTTTTTCCTTCCGCAGCGGGGGAGGAATGTAGTGTTATATTTCATACCATTACATCCTTTCTTGCAAAAGTGTTTTTTGATAAACACTTCAACTGTCGATTGATATTTGGAAAATTGCTCTGAATAAATTCGTGTGAACACTCCTTTTAGTAGGCCTACGTTCCCAGGTTGTTTTCCAGCATCTATGCTAATAAGAAGTCTTTATTGGAAATGCCCGCTTCTTAACCTTGACACTGATTACACTGGTCAACAGCCAATTTGCTTCTGAAACGAATGAGGTCAATCTTGGCTAATTTGGGGTCACTGATCTCGAATATCAACTTTAAATTTGTTGATTAGCTCTAGTTTTTGAGATATGGCACCATGCCAAAATGTGCTTTACTTGCTAACGCGGAAAGAAGTGTGCGTTTATCTGTTGTAGCTTGCATCTGCCAGATAGAGTTGGGCACTTAATATATTTTTTTGAAGGTAGATGACGTTTCTATTCATATTATTTTTGATTTTGACGTATGTTTGAGTTGGGTTGTTTGCTTGCTTCATGTGTGTAGTCTGAACTGCTCTTTCTGCAGATGCCTCGTAAATGCATAAAAAATGCAGACAATTTCTACTAGATTTGTGGTTAAATAACTTTTTCTTCACAAAAGCGAAGTATAACGGCTGTGGTCAGGAAAGCAAACCTTGTATTCAACTTGTATTTTGGATGTAAAGTTGGTGATCAGGACAAGAGTTGGGCCCCTCACATATGCTGTAACTCCTGTGGTGCAAATCTTTGGCAATGGCTAAACGGAAAAAGAAAATGTATGCCCTTTGCTGTTCCAATGGTTTTGAGAGAACCTACTGACCACATTAGCGATTACTACTTTTGCACGACCCCCACCCCCCCCCCGGTTTGTAAAGGTTTGTCGAGAAAGAAGAAGCAAAGTATTCAATACACAAATATTCCATCAGCAATTCGTCCCGTACTGCATGGAGAATTACTTCCTGTTCCTGAGGTACCTAAAGAATTCACGTTACGTTGAAACACTATCTTCCAAAGAACCACACCTTATATCTCAAAATGAATTGCACGATCTTATCCGGGATTTGGAACTACCAAAAGTTAAATCAGAAATTTAGACTTCAGCTCTAGACTACAGCAATGGAATCTTCTGGCAGAATCATCATCTTCGAAGACGGTAAATTTGATCAAGTGTTATTTGACAAAGAGAAAATTGCATGGGAAGCGTTTAAGTTGCAGGCCACAAAATTCTTGGGGAACAAAAGAGCTGACAACTACACGGAATTGGTGTAAATCTCATTAAAGCATACAGATGCATGGAGTGCAATATGTCACTGAAGATACACTTTTTGAACTCGCACCTGGATCTTTCCACCAAACTGTGGAGATGTTAGTGATTAGCATGGTGAGCGATTTCACCAATGCATATCTTCAATGCAAAAGAGGTACCATGGAAAACAGAATCAATCAATGCTTGCTCACTTTTGCTGGGTGATATCTAGGGATGCTCCATTAACCGTATACGAGTTACAGGCCAAAAGGAATATAACAGATAAAATAGATTAGAAATTTATATTTGGAAAGTGGCAGTTATTTGTTGCATATGCTATGCTGAAATAAAAACGCTTGCAATTATTACACTGTTTGTAGATTGTTACTGTTGTGTTCAATAAAGTGCACCAAGGCTTGCCATATATAGATCAACATACAAAAATGAAAAAAATTTTTATCTTTTAAACTAGAGCTAATCAGCAATTTTAACCGACATTTTTGGATTCAGCGTCCAAAAATACATAAGAATCAATTGTTTTCTTAACGGAAGCAAAAAATTTTTCAAAAATTGTTGACCAGTGTTATTCATATGTATCTCAATGTGTCAGCTTCAGCTATATGTATCTCACATTGTCAAAAAATTGTTTTGCTCGCCGCACCTGCTACGACTTGTTGCGTTTTTCCTGTGGAACAAAATGAAAATCTTTGTTTATTCCACGAAGAAGCACTTCCAACTGAGCTGTATCTGTCGTGCCTGCGCTCTCATCTATCGTTATTGAGAAGAACTGTAGATGTGCAAAGCAATCTTTTTGGCAAGATTTCACGTCCTCTGACATATTTTCTATTCGTCGGGTTACGGTTCTTGCTGAAGTACTCAAGTCTGAATATAGTTTTTTTTTCTAAGGACATACGGTTTCAGCAACAGCCATCATACATTTTTCGCAACTTCGCTATTAGTTAACGGTCTCTTGTCTTCTGCTATCAATTTTGCTACTTGTAGACAGCAAGAGTATTATTTTCTGATTCAATGGTTTGTTTTTGGATTACAGAATTCTGCTGTTTTAAACTATTTTAAAGTCGGTTAAGTTTGTCTTTCCTCGTTTGACCTATGAACTTGGAAAAACTGGTATGCTTTGTGTGATAATGGCACTTTATGTTGAATTCCTTCTTTACAGCAACAAAATCATTGCAAATCAAACACGTACTGGGTCTACCAAAATGGTTAGTGAAAAAGTACTTGTTCTCCCACACTTCATTGAAACAGCTGCACTCAGCATCAACTTTTCTAGGTTTTGTCAACATTCTAAGGTTGCTAAAAATTTGAATAACATACACTTGATTACTATTATTAACTCAGCTCTTGTAATTACAGTTAACACTAAAACTAAACTTCAAAGGTGAACTGCCAAATACGTTAATTGATGCTACCTTCTGCAAGCTAAAACTTTCGAACACTGGCACAGAGTTTCTACTAGCTTATGAGCGTGAAGTATCCGTGAACAAAGACAAAAGATTGCGATCGAACTATAGCGATGGCTATATTAATGTATTGAATTTATCTAAAGCCAAAGGCTTTATTTGTTCTTGAGAACGTCTTTGTCTCTTTAACTCTTGACTCCGTTGTTTGCGCTATCGCTTATTGTTTCTTATAGCAAACACAACATTCATATAAGTCCAATTCTTATGCTCCAAAATGTAATTGTACTAATTAAATATTAGAAGAATTACACTCCAACTCATTTGAATATGAATCATAGCTTTGTTCCCACCCATAAAATATGATGTCTCATGTGTAGACAATGTCAGATATTGTAAGGACGATACGTTTTAAATAATAGCACTCGATAGGCCATATAATTACTGTACTACAATTTGAAAAACTGGTAGGTTACCGACCCCTGGTGTAAAGCCACCTGTAGGTTAACAAGAGACTGTGAAAAATAGCTTCGAACGCACAATTTTTTCCGGCGAAAGCCTTTTTTGTTGCGTATTGCCCGAATATAGAACTGTCCACTCAACAGAAGCAAGTGTCATTAATGCACCAAGGGCATTACAACGGTAACGCCAATGGGTATCGAATACGGATCACGAGCCACATTCATTGCGAGACCATAGTGCGAACCACTAACCGACGCTAATCACTACCAACTACACAGATTGCGAACATCCAAGGATGTAAGTTATTTGTCGGCTGGTAAACCTATCATGTGGTTATTAGTTATACGCGTGGCCTAATGCCCCTCCCCTAAATACGCTAGTGTTTTCACAGAAGCAGAAACATCTTAAACGTATTACTGTAATCAGATGGACTGAAACGACGGTCCTACCAAACCAACTGAATGTCATACTGTTTGCCATCAGGCATAATTTCAATAAAGGATTTTTTTAGTTGTTCGACTTCGTTTTAATTAGCCAACGTTTCGCAGACAAATGCGGGTGAGCTTCGTCAGAGCAGATCACAGTAATGTATGTATATTATTATAATAACTGTTTTAATCTGCCCTGACCAAGCTCACCCGCATGGGTTTGCAAAATGTTGGACCATTAAAACCAAGTCAAACACCATAAGAACATCCTTTATTATTAACTGAATGTTAGGTCGTGCCAATGTTGACCGTTTTGAGACTAAAAACTAGAAAAGTTTGTTATGAATTTCACAATAAATATTGTGAAAATATGGCATGAAAGGTTTACACCAGTTCCTTAGAAGCTGAAAATTCTTTCTGGTCTTTAATACTAGTTATTCTCAATCTACCCAAGGAAAGATACAAAAATGGAAAAGCAGCGAACATTAGATTCTGAAATTTTGCAAACTAACCACTATATAGCATCACTAACTATATGAGATCAAAATAACACACTTATAATATCATTTATTTCAAAACAATTTAATCAATGCCCTACTTGACCTTGCTTATTCACACAAAATTAGTGAAATGAAAATTAGCAGTAGTTAACAAAAAAAACACTTGTCTTGGCTGCAACTTAACCTGCTACTAAATACTAAAGCAAAACCATTCACGTTTAAGGTTACATGTTAAAGAGTATTCAGTAATTAATTATACTTCACATGAAACCAGAATTTTAGAAATTGAAAAATGTGCTTAGGCAAAAGATACACTATAATTCTGCAATACATTCCTAAACAGAAAATAAAATTTTAAAATATCCTACTATTTTACTGCCCAAGTTCCGACCATCAGGGAAACTGAAAGATGTTTGTTTGTGTAACACATAAGGTACGCTTGAAATAACAATGATGCCACAAATTTCAAGGGCATGCATGACTTAAGTCACATTCAAGACAAATATGAAACTAAGACCATATATTAAAAAAATGCAATGGCACTAGCCAATACATAAAAAATTTTCCTTGTTAAGCTACCACAATCTAACTCAGTTAAAAACTTACATTTGACTCAAAGGCGTAACTTTGAGTCTAAAAAATATTTCCTTCATGGCCAGCACAATTGTTTTAATAAAATATATCCGAGCATGCATAACACAAAGTAAGTGGGGCAGACAATCACCCAATACATGGTGTCTGTTATAATACACACTTATCTTTCTACTTAACTGATGAAGATAAACTACTAAGCTATGAGGTCTAAAAGTTTCAACTTTTATATCTACAGAGCATTTGTCATAAAATAATAGTACGTCTGGTAGTTGCCATAAAAGATCTAAAATTATCTTTTCATCATCTTCACATAATAGTGTAACATCAACATCTTCAACTGGTGGAAGTGGAGGATAAACACCACAAATGACCCTCTGTTTGTGAGTATCTAATAAACTTGCGAGACGGGAGTAATTGTACAACATAAACACAGAAGAAACATTGCTGGTGGTAGGATCTGATCCAAAATTAATTGGTGAAGAAGGAGAAATCATCAGGAGAGAGAGTTTTAAAATACCTCTTGATAGTTTATCAACCAATGGCAACCAGTTCATATGAACATTGTATTTGCAAGTGTAACTTTCTGTAACATCTTGCTTACACTTTTCAAAAATATCTTGAACAGATAACGTTGTATGGACAGGCCCAAGGAGTAGCGAGACAAGGTCAAGACATGAACATCCGACAGCATTCTCCGCATTATATTTCAAGTGGCAGTACTGCAAGAAGGCTAATGTGAACTGATACACATACAAAGCCTTTGACTGAGCAGCAATGTTAACCAACATGGCTCTTCCTTGTTCAGATACTTTAGCATGTAATACAATCTCAAATAATTTTGCAATATTCGTTAAAGCCACAGCATCCAGGCTAAACTTTGTAGAGTCTACTTTGTGAAGCAGTTCCCTGCATTTTAAGCACTTAACTTTATGTTCCCGATTGAAAATAAGCTGGTTGTTATTTCCAGTAACATCATCATACTTGCAATCAAAAAATTCAGATTTCTGAAAAACGTTCAGTATTGCACTGATAGAATGATGGCCAGGCATACTACTGGCTAATGGAATTTTCAATTGCAAAGTTTCATTTATATAATCTGCATTTAAGTATGTAGCTTGCCTGGATATAAATAAATAATTCTTTTGACTACATTCGTACAGTGATGCTACAGATAGAATTCTTGAATCAGTAGCATTATCCGATAAGTAGCAAATTAGGAATTTATCCGAGTTACTTTTACCTTCTTGGACACTTGATGATGACAGTTTCGCAAAGTTAAAAATTATAGTCTTGAACAGCAATTGTTTGTTGACTTTAAACAATACAACTGTTCTTTCAAGTTTGATGGCTTCAATGAACACTGGCATACTCCTGTACAGATTGTGCAACTTTTTCAAACATAATTGTACTTCTTCATCAGCACTTTCCTCACTTAAATAAGAAGCCTTCCAACGTCGAAGCAAAGCAGATGGAAGCATGAAATCATACAAACCATTCTTCTCATGTCTGCATTCTGCTATTACAACTTCGGGCACGTCAACACTACATGTTGCCTTCATAATATCGTTTAAATGACAACACATTTGATTTTTATACCTACTTTTATTCATACTACACACATCAGTTGTCCAATCCATGCCAGAATTTACCTAAATACTACCTATTATATAAAAGCATCACAAATAACATTGCTCCCTAAAGACTTATGTCACATATCAAATTTTAACAGTATTCCTGTTCAGCTAAGTAGCAACTGTAGACGTTTGATCAAAATTATGCAGTTAAAAACACGAAGACTTATTTCTTATGGATAGCATTGACTAAGAATTTTATCACTTCTTCCCAAGTTATGCATGGAAAAGTTAAAACATCATTACATCACTCTAAATAAGATTCATCAAGAGTGTCAAAAAATAAACTTCACTCTCACACACATCAAAATGGCATTAAAGTTATAGTTTACATAATAACAGATCCTATAAGCACATATAAAAAAATGCTTCACTATTATGAGAAATAGTGCTATTAACACCACAGACTGAATTCATATGTCTGTGACCAGAACAATTGTTTTAAAGACTCCGTTTAAATGACTCTTTATCTTCCTGCTTGCTTTCGTAGCAAGATGTATATCTTTTCTTTTATCCAATCTTTGTTGTATGGAGCATATGTAGATGTATTCTTTTGATAAACTAAGCAGCACAAATCAGCCAATTCATCAATGAAATCAAATAACTGGCTAATATCATATGTTATGGATGGACAATTTGGACTCATTCTCTTTAAATGTTCTTCATAAATCTTGCAAACACCTAAAATACACAATGAGATGCAATAACAGCTAAATTGTAACATTAAGGCATGTACATTTAACATTTATACTAATTTTAGCATGAAAGCACACAATGTGCAACGATTGGTTGCATAAAAAAGCTTTGCCTCTATTGTTACAAAATAACATAGGTTACTTTTTCCACTCTGACTCTTTTTAACAAGTTAAACTTATTGTTGCTTGTGCCAGTGCTGTAACCAAGTCATTTTTTTAAGACTCAAGTCAAGTCATTTGGGAAGTTGACTTAAGTCAAGTCGGGTCAAATTACTAAATTGCTCAAGTCAAGTCAAGTCATGCTAAAATATAATGCAATCAATTCGTACAGAGAAGAAGGCAATATTATCGCTACCGTTAACCTAACGTAAACTTTACAATATAAAAACCTAAATCTACCTTGTAATCTAAAATTCAGTTTAATTAAACCCTAAATAACTAAAATAAACTTTTAGCATGTCCACTTCCCTCACCTCTTGACCTAACCTCCTATATCTATGAATGAATGAAGTACTACTGATAAAATGACTGATATGTTGCTATCCCATGTGTTACAAGCTCCAGCATTGCACCACACACAGATGAAGGATGTGCTTCATACTCATAACGGTGCATTGTTCGATCATCAAAAATAGAACATAAACAACTTAACACCCTTGGTGAAGTGGCATCACATAGAAGTAACAGTGACTATACGTTTAACCGATCGTTCGCAAAGAAATCAAATGTTTGTAATTCAGTTGGTCAATAAATTAACAACTAAGATTTAATGACTTGCGTCAAGTTACTTTCCCGAGACTCGAGTCAAGCCAAGTAATTTAATAAAGTGACTTGAGTCATTACAACACTGGCTTGTGCACATTTTTAAAAACTCGTTGCTTTTGTACTGTATGTTGTAATGAAAAACTTATTTCCAACTTAAATACATGTAAATTTTCTATTCTAGATGCTGACATTTAATAATTTAATAGCCTTGAATTGTAAAGCATACTACAAAAATTAATTGAGCTATAAAAATAATGGTAACTAAAATGTATCAGTTTTCTGGCTGTTGCAAATTTTCCAATCAACGTTGCGCTTTACAAGTAAGCAGTCTCGATTATTTCCCATGCGCTTCCTAGTTCATACACAATCATGGTTCACTTACCTTTGCATTGTGTGGTGATTATCATGCCATCATGAATAATGATGGCACGATAATTATAATTTATTAAAACCTTCTTATGTTTACAATATTTTTAATTGGGAGTAAAAAACACCTTACCTTCCATGCATTCATTTACAGATTCATAGTCGGAATATGTTCGACCTTCTGGCTTTTTTGTTGGTTGTACCAGTAAGATTGTATGGGACATTGCACAAGTATATAATATGGCGTTTACTGAATGAAAAACTAAACAAATCCTGTATGAATTGTACAAAAACAATTGTATTCATAAACGGCATCTATATATCATAAAAAGTCTAGTATACTGTACTACTTTAATTGCATTCATTAGTCAAAGTTTAGCCATCAAAGTTGAGTTATGTTTTATGCATGAGTCATGGTCAATTTTGCAAAATCAGGTTTTTCTACTTAGCTCGTAAACAACCACCAAAAGTTGTTCTATTCTTCGCTAGGGAACCAATCGCTCAGTCAGTTTATAATTATAATTTAATTAAAACACTTTATCTGCGATGACTATCATTTAGGTTTGAACTTCTTTATCTATTTTCACGTTTGGATTTTCACAAACATCAAAGTCGAAAGTTTGGGCCCCTTGCACTATTTTTATAATTCTCATTTGCACAACACTGAAAGTAAATAAACCTACCCTTATAACACAATTTTCATTAAGCTGCAGAGCCGTAGACCAAAAGATCCGTTTGTGCTGTCATAAAGAGTTTGCATTACAGAGCAGGGACTCCTGGAACCAATTTTGTCTGGATCAACGACCAAAACAATCTGTAATTTTTATATTTCTACCAGTCTTGTGTAAAACCAAAGCAAAAACTTGACAAGAATAGACACTACACATACAATCTACAAAACTTGTTCTATAATTTTTCGTTGAGTAAAGACCTATTTATCTGGTCAGTTCGTAGAGTTTTAATATGTGTGGAATATTCAGAACATCTTTCAATCATTACAACTCCAGTCTTTTGGCCAATTTTGCAATAAAGCAGTTTTTTGCTAATCAACGAACATTTTTCATTCTGGGATATAATATCGGTCTTAAATTAATGCATTTACAATTGCAACTCATACATGGGTATGGTTAGTATATTACAAACTTTGTGATAAGTACCGGTATTTCAATGTAATCAATGAAATTCATGCACTGTAGTTAAATAAAACCTCTACGGTTGCAGTCATTTCAAATACCGCATGTATAAGTGGCCTGAGAAAGACAAAAGGCACTTCAGCACATTATGCACTTGTTATGGAGTGTTCATGATATAAGGAAATATAATAAAGTTTAAGATTTTTACACAACATTCTTTTCATTATTATCAAAATGGAATTTATCAAAATTGTTACTTCCAAACAATGAGCTGTCTATTATTATTGGTATTGGGTTTTTCAATGTTGAAACATTCAGTGTCTCCACAGAACTGTAACCTGCCAACTGCCAACTGCCAACTGCCAACTGCCAACTGCCACAATGTCAATGCACTAAGTGACTAAACAATTAGCTTAAAACTTAATTATGAAATATCAATGCAACATAGCACATGATGATGAATTTATCAAGCAAATGTAAACCTGTTTGGCAACAAATCTATTTTCTTGGCTTCTCCCTTACATGAAATAGCTGAAATTTGTTGAAGAGTTTTTGTAATCGAAACAAAAACAAGATGCAGTTAGACAAAGCACACACAGTTATGTGCTGTTTAAGTTTACTAACGAAAGTAATTATTACATTTTTCCTAACACAGATCTAAGTAAAACAAAGAAAAAAAATATAGAAATTATGAAAGAACAGCATTCTATTGCACACGCACACCCTCTGTGAAAACATAAATCAGAAACCATTAGCAATGTGTCAATGCATTACATAATCGTAAAAAGTAAATCTTTTATTATCCGTTTACATCATGTGAACATTATACAACTGTTGATACACCATTATACACATTAGCTTTATAGCTCATTAAAGAAAACTGCATAAATTTTCTGCTTCTACTTCAAATTAAAGCAATATACGGTATGTTATTTCTACGCAGCACATTAAAACACATACGTACACCAAATATGTATTTGTAGTTCATACAAACAACATTTGGAAGGTCTTTTTTAACAACAAATAAAATATGCCATCTGAGTATTAAAGTATAAAATTAGCACAGCAGTAGAGATGTACCGATGCCGATGTATCGGATCTTGTCATCATTCTCGGCATTGACCGATGTTTGTGACTTTTCACAAAAAGCAAAATTTAATGCAATGTGGTATTTTTCTTGCGTGCTGCCCCATACAGTTTAATATGTGATTTTTAGGTTTTCCCAAACATTAATAGGTAACTTGCCACTTTTGCAGTTGCAAACCTGTGTTTATACATACAAGCACAGTGCAATGTTAAGGTGTTTTTGGAGACTGAAACGGTCTCTCAAAAGTTACATTTCTGTAACTCCAGCAGAAAATTAACAATTTCCGGTTAATACTTAATAGGTTGTGGTCTTTTAAAATTTCTTAGCGGCCGCCAAAGCAAAACTAAAGAAAACCACTGTAAGCTTGGATAATAATATGTGGTTAGGGTGATGTATAAGTAGCTAAAACGTAACGTACTTTTGAATGAAAATAGTTAATTCGTGCTTTCATTGTCATTTTAATTACTTTTGTTCTTTTCTTCTTCTGTGGAAGACCATTTTTTTCAATAAAGGCATGTGATGTTCAATCTTTTTTTGTTTAAAGTTTAAAGAATTTTATTTCGATATTAGTAAACGTTCTTCGTTAAGAGAGATAATAAAAGGTGGAAAAGCAGTTCCATAAAAGAGCCAAAGGTTAAACAAAACATGCAAAAAAAGGTAAAGTGGACGATAGATCGGTTTTCCGATGTTTAACATCGGCATCGTTATATCTCTACATAGCACAATACTTGCACCATGTTTTCCAATGCTTTAAATCAACTGCAGTGTTTGAACTCCTATAAAATCAATTACACACCATACAGTCTAGCCTCGTTATAATGTACACCCGGTCGGAACTTTGAAAATGAGTTGGTTATATAGGAATCTATAGTTTGTTGTAACCACAAGCCAAGTAGGTAAGCAAAGGTCCATGTACAAAACACCAAATTAAAAAAATAATATTAAAATTACCTCATAAACATTTACTAATTAAACTGCAGAATAATGTCATTTCGTATACATGAAGTGAATTAGATGTTTGTTGTTTTGGCAATTACTTTAATTACTATGTGGTACAGCACTGTACTGAGCTAATAAATACTGCAGCCAGGCTTTAAGGTATTACTGAATGAGAAACATGTTAAATCTAATCAAAAAGCAAACAAAACAATTTAAATTTAACTCAACTACAATCGCTGCACCTGCTTGACGTTGCCACATTCATTTGTACGACACTTAAAATAGGATTGCATAATAATGCGAAAAAGGACAAACAAAAGAGACGGCAAGCATTACTTGAGTTACAATATTACTAGCCACCGGCATGGGAGGACCAACACAACACCTTACAAAACACACTTCATTGATTAGGTCTGATGTAAAATCATTGTGTGCAGAAATTATTTTCTTTATCTTTCATAATCAAAAACTATAAACAAAACCAAACGGATTTTCTTGGCAGACCGGCAAAGAAATCAATACAAAAAGTTAGTTGGTTGAAAACCACTTGGTTAAAATATAACATGTTGCAATTGTCTGCCATTTTTTTGCATCAGATTAATAATACCGGTGTGATTTAACAAATTATTGACTGTGCAGTAATAAATGCTTTAATCAATTACTGAAACGCGTGTACGTTGTGTAAAAGGCAGACTTTTAATTTTTCAGAGCAAATAATTGGACGTTGTATCAATGTACAAGTTACAAAGGTGTTCGCTGTAATCGATGCAAGCAAAAAGTATAATGCTTTAAGCAGAATTCGGGACTTTAAAATGTAAACGCTGCATAGGTGTAAATGTAACAAACGGGGTACATAGTAACGAGGTTCGACCTTAACAGTAAAATAACAACAATAGCATCACATGATTGTAAGCTTACTTTTTTAAGGTTCTGGGAAATGGTTCTAAACTGAAATCATATAATAAGCACAGTGATGCACATTAAAGAATAATTCACTGTTCTACGATAGACCTATTGTTGTGTTTTTAAAGCAAAGGTTCTTAAAGCCTTAAATCCAATGCTCATGCCAAAGGCCTTTAAAATGCTTAATTTTCACATCCAAACATATGAAAAAGCAAATTCACAACAGGTATTGTATGATAGAGCTAGCTTTGCTTCTGCATTACAACTTGAAGTGTCCTGATGTGTATATTAATGTGGATTAAGAGCAGTGAAAACGATGTTCAAAATTCGAATGTTTAAGCCACTGAAAACAGTGATCACAGATCAAAAAATTTCCAGAATTTGGTAAAAAGCGAAAATTGAATTTGATCTTTTAGTATCTAGTTGTAATGGATTTGTCATTATAATAAGGTAGTTGCAATATAACATGCTAAATAATACAAAATAAACACCTACTCACAGCAATGTTTCATGTGTCGAATAATTTTCAAAAGCAAATGAAGACCTCTATCAAATATGTCAAGTACTTTGCTATAACATCTAACTAGACTTGGATGACATTAAATCATTAAAATATGCATGTTGCAGCGCGGCTTCAGCAGTCAATCTTTCTGTAGGATTAGAAATTACCAAACATCGTAAGAGATCATGACCACTTGTGTTGAGTTTTGGTACAATATGTGGCCAGTTTGCATTGGCTGGATAATTTGGAAATATTTTATAATCTGGCAGTTTACTAACTCCAGGCCATGTTCGTTCACTTGGTGTACCTAACACTTTAAATATTCTTTTTAGTTGATCATCAACATCATTACCGGGAAAGAGTGGCACACCAGCATTGGATATCTCAGCAAAAATACATCCAGCACTCCATGTGTCTATGGTAGTTGTATATAATTTTGCACCAAATAGGACATCTGGTGGTCGATACCACAATGTTACCACTTCAGCCGAATAACATCTAACAGGTATACCAAATGATCGTGCCAGACCAAAATCAGCCAACTTCAGTTCTCCGTTTTTATTAATCAGCAAATTCTGTGGTTTAAGATCTCTGTGAAGAATGTTTTGCTGATGGCAAAATCCCAAACCTTTTAGAAGTTGGTACATAAATGACTGTACTGTTGCATCATCTATGTCACCTCCACATGAATCAAAGTATTTTTTCAGATCTTGTTCACAATATTCAAACACAAGAGTCATTTTTCTTTCACTGTGTAAAACATCGTGAAGACGAACCACATTACGATGCTTTAGTTCCTGTTAAGACAAAGAGTCACCAATGCTGAATAAAAGTGCAAGTGCTATATATACAATATGAATGATGCACATTTCTATGATTGCATTGCTTGGAAAGCGAAGTTAATGAAAACAGACACAAAATCAATTGTAGAAATTGTAAATGTTCATTAGGAATGTGTCGATACTAACATTAATATATTCGGCGAATAATAGCAAATTAGCGGTATTTGTGTTCGTATGAATAATGTGCGCTATTCGTCTATGAATAGAATGTATGAATGATTATAACGCTTTACCAGGGGAAGTTTTCATGTCAAACTACGCTTAATTCGAGTTAAACGATTCACAATTTTCTTGCTGCTATTTAATCAGAGAAAACTGTTCTTTTTATTACACCCTTTACTGTTGCAGTCACGTACGCTTGCAGCAAAATTAAAATGGATCATGAGTTAACAGTTTTTTTGTTGCAGGAGCGCTTAATTTAATCAGCATAAAAAAGCATAGAAAGAATTGTGTAGGCCTACTGTCCAAAATTTTAACAAACTGTTTATTATACCTTGAGAATGCAAATTTCACGTAAAGCAGAACTTGGCACACCTTCATCATCATCATCAAGCTGAACCCTTTTCAAAGCAACTACTTCACCAGTTTCACGGTTTTTTGCTTTGAAGACTGTTCCATATGTGCCTTCTCCAATTTTTTCTATTTTCTCATACTTGTGCATCTTGCAAGTAAGAATTTTAAAACCAACTTATAAAGAATGCAAAACAGCAGGCCTATAAAATAATTTAGAAAACTCTTTCCAGTTAGTTCTCTATCGTTTTTCTAACACATAACTTGTCTATCTTAACTTGCCTTTAAAATATCTTGCATCAAATATCACTGTTATTCAAGATTCTCTTGGATTACCCCCTTAAAACTGTGTATAAACAATGTGCCACAACTCATAAGCATAATGCAACTTATCAATAAAAACACTCAAACGATAAGCATTTGTAACTTGACATATCGAAAATGACATCTATTATATCTATTTATAATATCTATAGAAATATTACATTATTTATCTTCAGTATAAGTGCTTTGGTATCATCCTGTGCTTAAAAATTGCACATCGTCAGCATGTTTTTTAAAGACTTTTTTTGTGATTTGAACGTGTTCTGAGAAAGGAGTACTAGTACCTCTATAACAGCAAAATTATTTGTAAACTTAAGTTATATTGTTTGGTTGTTTAGCTGCCTATATGTATTTGCAATCACATTTCAGTGTTCCATAAATTGTTCGTATCTATTCCAGTACACTTGTCTCCGAGTGCAAACTCCGAAATAGAGTCAACGTATAATATACTCTAGCTGCTATTCTAATTAAAATAGCTTTTTAATCAATAACTTCCACAGAAATGTAACACAGTTCCAATGCAGTATATTGTTCGTTTCTGCAGAGTTTTATTTTATAGTTCCATGCACTCGTGGCGTACGATTAAAAATTAATTCAGGATTAGAACAACAACTAACACAGTTGCCAAGTAAATAATATGTGCTTAAACTAAAGAACTAGCTGCTTTAAAGAATATTACATATGATTCTATCAATTTAATCAATGAGTCTTTCATATTACATTCTTTTATTTTAGTTGTTGTTTTTGTTTTGCTTGTTTGCTTCATTTTCACTTATGTTTCATGTATTGTATTTATTACAAACCAATGTCTCTGCGTACAAATCTCTACGGAAGTGCAGGTGAAATCGGTTAATGACGTATCTATTTTGTCTGACGGTTTTATGCATTTATCCAGTATATGTGTTTAAGCGGTCTGCTCTAGAAAAAAAGTTTATCGTGAAGAGACAAGTGTGTCAGATTGCAGAGTATGGCAGTTTTCGCCAATTTCTCAGGTGTGCGGAGGCACAATGCTGGTGTGCAATGCGACTCGTGATCCAACGCTGCCAGGCGTTTGTGCAGCCAGTGCAGATAAAAATGCAGCCTTTTACATTAGAAATCGGTGGAAAAAATCAATGCTTTCCTTTTTTTTGAGACATGAATTTTAAACATTAATTTTGAGCTTCTTAACACTTGTAATTTTTTTATTTGGGCTTTATATTTCAAATTTTTTAACAGAGCTAAAATTAGTGTCTCCTTTTTTTGGAGACACTGATTTGTCCTGGTGTGCAATGCCGTTTCAGAAAAAAATCTATTGTGCGCTCTTGCCATACGCTGCACTCTGATGACTAGGCCTAGCCTACGTACTCTACAAAAAAATACTCTAACAAAGCCACGCAATCTTCATTACCAGATAAACCGATTTGTTTTGTATAAACCGGCATATAAGCCCTTCCAAACAAAACTATCAGACAAAAAAATGGCGAGAGTTTATACGCCAGACCTTAAGTCTAATCATAATATTTTATGTCTCATTGGTCGAAACATTGCACATGAGATAAACAGTGCACATGACATTGTGGTTAAAAGGACAAAATCAAAGAAATTCACACACAAATTAATCGTTAAACTCTCTTTGACGTGTTGTCTTGGTCCGTGGTATGGCGCAATCACGCCGAATTTACGCCACTTGGCGGACAAACTACAGAGTAAAATCTTTATATTATCCTCTTTTCCGTGGGATTTCTATGTTCCTTGCTACATAGTACTGCAGTTTTCAACTAATTTATTAAGACATTTATCCTGATGTGCGCTAAACAAGCAATGCCTTTACAAATACTGTTTATAAAGGCATAGAAACAAGCGACAAGCGCAGAAAGGTACGCCAAACATTTAGTAGCGTCCAATTCACCAGCTGCTGTTTAGAAATTCAAAAAACGCAACCTGTTAACTTGTAACCAGTTGCGCAATCGGTTTTGCTTATTACTTACTTAATTCACTGGCCACCGGGAAATTAAGTGTCAATTTTACCCGGTGTTCATTTGCTGAGTTCGGGAATAACTGATAAGGTAAACGAAAATTAGTCTGCGAGTACGATAAATGCGGGATGTCAACTTGAAATAACATCCTTGTATGTCTAAATCAAATTCCTACATTAAAATCAAGTTGACATGTCTTCTTGATTTCCTACGTCTTGTGCCCACAATTTTGAGATTTCCTTGATGTTCCTGAAAGTAGAGTAAAAGATATTTCCTAGGATTCTTGATTTCCTACTGTTAGTGACGATTTTCTACATACATATTATGTAAACACGTATGTTTATACAATTTCTATTATTTTCTTTATTTTCTCGGTTTCCTATGTCCTAAAATTAATGTTACCGCTCCCCCTGTTCGATTTCAATACACATGCGGAAGCGCTATTCTTGTGATGCCTTTAACGACATTTGCTCCTGTTCAGTGGACCCAGGTAACAGTTCTGTGCTCGGGCAATACAATTTAAAAAATGAAAATACCAAATAAAAATGTTTTACGATCGGAACTTGCACTTAAGCTATAGTTCGGTAACAATTGAGTCTAGTACAAACTACAAGTTCACAATCACAGGATGCCTTTGTATGCTAAGCTGCAGCTACTCAAATTGTCTGCTTATGTCTCTGCTACTCAAATTATCTGCTTGTGTATTTGTATGTCAGACTTTGAACCGAACAATTAACGAGCAGGAAAAAAGTGGAAAAGCCAAAGATCTCAAAACATGCAAGATAGCAATAATACAATTGTTCTATAAGATGGTAGGTTAGAAACGCCACAAAACCCACAAAATATTTCCTAAGGCTAACAAATTCACGCCAAATATTACAAACAACGAGACAAGTGCAGTATCGGGAAATGTAGAGGACAAAGTGTGTGTTGAAAATGAAACAAATTTTGCAAAGACTTTCCTAAGTCTGAGGATTGATGTTCTGAAACTAGGCTATTTGTCTGCCTAACGAATACAAAAAACGACTGATTTCCAAATTTCATCAATAAACGATATTTTAAATATGAAAAACAGTCCACAAAAACGGTACCAAAACACAAATAACCTATAGGCCTATGTTGTAAGCCTAGTAGGCCTACCGATATTGTTATAACATTGCAGCATGGTACCGGTATTGTGTTTATAAATGGCAGGGCAGCCAGTTGCCTATGTACAGGCCTGCAGCTATTTTGATCTCAATAAAACCACTGGTTTCCAACGTTTTACTACTTGCGGACCTCTAGCTGCAATAATGCCTTCCTCAATGAACCCCAACTTTGAGAATTGTTATACTTAATAGACCCGACAGCCGACTGGAAAGTACGGCTGTGTTTGACAAGAAATCGTCCGTGCAAAGACGCAAATTTTGACGTGATGTCGTACACTAAAGCCGCAAACCAGTTTTTCTTTCTTTACTTATTATAAATTGGTGTGAAGATATAAAAGTTGGCATGTATTTTTAATGAATCTCGTGTGTGCAGCTTCCACACTTTCCACTCATGTTTATAAGCTATTTGTGAGGAGTTAAAAGTCTAACTCACGGACCCACTGCGCCCGTGGACCCCACTTTGGGAACCACTGCAATAACAGTTTCGTCTTTTAGTTTTACCAATTAGGTCTACCAATTTGTTTTGTCATGGTATCATGCATTATTTGGTTTTAATTTGGATTCTCATAGAAGTTAAGGACAAAAGTTTGGCATCTGATAAACTGAAATATTTTAATTTTACAAACGTCTGTTTTAGTCTTGTAACTGTTAATATTATTCTTAATTTTATTTTTATTGTGTAGTGCTGTAAGTTTGGTGACATAATTAGCATAATGTTAAGTTGTTCACACAGCTAAATTTATAAAAAGTGTATAACATTTGATTGTACCTTCAGGCTTTAGAATACATTTCTGAACACTTTTGGTGAAATAGTATACATGGCCTTCATATCATGAAACCATCAAAGGGTTCTACAGTCTTTCAGAGAACAAAGAGACATTCTGGTTGTTGTGCTGCACAGGACTCTAGTCCAATTAAGCAAGCTGGCAGTGTTGCTGCAAGGACTCGATCCAGTAGCAGTGTAGATACAAGCTGCATGCAAAGATCAACTCGCAGCACTCCAAGCCAAGCATTTTTTGAACTTCAATATCACTCCAAAAGATCGTTGCAAGGTGGATTTTTTAGTTATAGTTCGGAAGTTACTAATATTTTATTAAATTACAATATGATTAATAATAGTACTGTCTGAGCCAAAAGAAGACCAAAGAGTGGATTTAACTCTCGCGTGCTATAAGCAACTTCTGTAAATAAACTTCGTAATGTCTAGTTTAACCAATTCAACTTTGTGATGAATAACAATGCGTAAATCATTCACCCTTAAAGCTTTAGCTTAAACATCTTCAATAAAAATGTTGCATGGTTGTAGTATCAACTTCTGATTAATAAAACTCAACTAAATGACGGCTAAACTTCTTGTTAATAAAATGTTTTCTACTGTTTTGGATCTTGGTAACCATACTATGTATCAATTGAAAAGCCTAGGACACATCATATTTTTATGACGTAATGTTACTTGACCCATTGTTAACCATGGTCAATCAATGTAACAGTAGACCAAAGCAAAAATGTTCATCTTAAAAATTGCCCCAAAGATACGAATTATTTGATACAGTCAAACGTTTGTTTCCCAACCATAATTAAAACTATGTATAAGCATAAAACAATTCATTGAAAATGAAACGAAAAAAATAATTTTCTTTTAATCTTTTTGCACTGTAACTTGGCGATTGCCATGTTCTCAGATATTTCCAGCAAATCACCTTTGATAGCGTCTTCACTAAAGAGCACTTGTTTCAACTATGCCAGTGGTTCTTAATCTATTTTTTTGCCATGACCCAAAATCTTATCTGTGGAAGCTGTGGCGACCCAAGTTGAATTTTGAGTACATTGTACTTATTTTGGAGGCCTCTCGCATATTATATAGAATAGAACAGATATAGAAATATCCACTTTCAGTGTAGTCGCCAGGACCCATTTTCGAAGGCTCCGCAACCCAGGAGTTATGAACCACTGAACTATTCTAAGAAATTCATTTTACATTTACAGTTTAACCAAAAGTAGATATAATATTTTTCTTGGGACAAGTTGGAAAAACAGGCTAGTTTACTTCATAAAACGCATTATGATAATGCGTTACATAACTACACAACTACGATAACGTTGTGCTGATCTTACGCTCTCGTAGTGGGGAAATCCCCAACTTTCAATTTACCCCATTTTTATCATTTTCTTTTCAAAAATCAACGTCGATGCTAACAATGGTTGCTTATGTGCAGTGGTCCTGGTGAACAATTCCAAATTCAAACAATACAAAAAATAAAAAAACTGAACGAAATGTTTGTGTCAGTTGGAACGTGCACAAAATTTAACTTGGTAACCGGAGTGATGCTTGAGCATGAGAAATCATCACCAGGTTAAGTCGTGCAAAGACTTTCCTCAGTCTGAAGATTATGATACCATACTATAATATGGTGGATAATAAAACTTGTGGCCATTCAGGTGCCAGATACCGGGTTTTACCGATGTATCAGTCCCTCTCAAACATCGGCATCTACCGATACATCCATTTTCCGAAAATCAGTTCCAGAAAAAAGTCAAAGGTTATACAAAACATCGACCGATGAAATGGCAAAAAAGAACCAGTGCCATTGCATCGGTAAAGTTGCCGATATATCGATTTTCCGATGTTTGACATCGGCATCGGTACATCTATAGTTTAAATGGAGTCTCATTCAGTGACATTTGGAAAGGATGACAGCTCTAATCTTGCTGTTTATGAACAAAATACTCCTAAATAATTTTTTAGAGCAAATTCCTCCATATGTCCGTACAATATATCCAGATGTCCTCCTGTCTACTCTTGCCTTTCATTTTTCTTGCTAAGCAAGTAGCATAGTACATAAAATGGCGGAGGCAAATTTGTCACAGAAATACCAGTTTAGAGGATTCTCAAGGTAGCCTGGTAATAATTATGCCACAGTTGTTTGCAGGGGTATATATGGTAATAACTTGATATTAAATCTCCGTAGTTGTAAGAAGCACCCTACGTAGGGTTGTAGTGGAGGAGCATTGTAATTGAGCTTGTTCAAGTAAACATGGTTTTTCTTTTGATCGTTGCATTCATTTTTGTTTGGCATATAGTCAATATCTTAACTGTAACTATATGACACCTCACAGTATGACACTTAAATTGCTTGATCGTGTCCCAACGCACGTACCATATTTCTTGGTTTATGTGCCGCTAATATTGTCAAGTAGCTGGCTAAGAAATTCCGAAAAATGTTAGACCTGCACTGTTTTGGATAAAACACTTACGATAAACAGTGTGGAGTTAAAGGCAGAGTACAATATTTTTAATCGAGAATCAAACATGTGTATTGAACACTTACATTTTGCTTGTATGATTTGAATTGATGATGACCTCATTAAGTTAAACTCTTTTGGCAGATATCCAACTTACATACTGTCATTTGTGTGTATATTACATATTCATGTGCAAGGTTGGCAAGTAGAGAAAAATGGCAAAGGATTGGTTTTGGCAAACATCGAATTTGCATCTGTCTACAAATTTATTTGAAAACATTCATTGCTCTTAACTGAACCTTCCAATTTGCTACATGTTTGACTTATCCAAAATTTCTCTTGGATAATTTTTATTTTTCATCAACTAAAATCTTCTGGTAAATATGATTTGCACCTTGTGATTACCAGGGCAAAGGCGCGGATGTGATTGAGCTTTTTTAGTACAAAATATCTATTTGTGTACGGCTACGGCGCAATGGAGTTTTGCAACGTCAGTTTCCTAAAAATGCATCAATCTGAACGACCGCTGATGCTATAAACTTATCTGTCCAACTAATGTTAATTCATTGTTTTCGTTCATAATGGCAGCAACTACAGTTTGACAAATGATAAAATCATTCATATATATTGTGTTGCACAGCCCGGTGACGGTCAGTAAACGGTGCTATAATCTGTTGTGTATCTGGTTGCAATTTTTGTGAAAATTTGTCACCCCGACGTAAACAAGTCTTTCCAGTTCCTGACTGACAAACAGACGGACTGACTGAGTAAATCACACATACATATAGATAGATGGATATTTTATGTTCTGGTGATTTTTACCAAGTTTCTTGTGATTGTTTAGACAGTGAAAGTGATAAGAATCCAAAGCGTAGAAGCAAACGTTCTTCAACATGTTCTTCCTCATCAAGCATGTCTTCAGAAGTTGAACTTTCAATAAATACAGCATCAACCCCTTGCAAAAAAATATTTATAAAGCCTTCACCTCAATTAATTAATAATCTTGAAAAAGGTATATATGAATGTGACTATTTCAAAATATAGTATGTATTAATATTAATTTACATTAATATTTGCAATGACATGAAATTTTCAAGGTTTTACGAAATTTACAATTGATATTATGTGGTTTTACTGGAATTACAATATTTGGCATAAAAGCCTGACCAAATAAACTCTTGCGCAACTCATATGATTTGTTTGAACTTTCATAATTATTGTGTGCCTTTAGACACCAACTTTGGAAACCTACAATCAGATGACATATCAGTTATACAAACAAATAATAGTACCTCAATAAATGTTGATTTAAATTCGTGCCATCTTAATGGACTCTGTAATTCTCACTCTGAATTGTTTAATTGCAATGGAAATGGAGTGCAGCCCAACCAAGATCAACATAAAGACAAACCAATGGTTGTAAATGGACACAATGGCGCTGAACATAAAAGCAGAAATAAATTTGAATGGTCAGATGCCAAATATGCTATCCCAAATAGTAAAAGTTCTGTTCCTAAAGAGAATGGTCATCAAAAACTTTCGAACATTGAAGCCTGTGAAATATCTACAAATGATGATTCTTACACTTGTAGCACACTGCTAAAAAAGTCTTCCAGAAAGCGACATCTTTCTGAAGTAAGCTTACAGAGTTTGGGTAATTTGTGAATGAAGTTAAACTGTAATATTAAAGGCAAATGTATTATTCTTCATGTCGTTGTTTACATGTATCCCTTCAAAATATGTAGTTAGTCATACAACTAAGATAAATTACGCTTTATTACAGCAGATACCTCAAACCTTGCGGAGAAATCGTCGGTTATCAGAACGTGGAGAAATGGCATCAGTAGTGGAGTTCTTATTCAAACAGACAAAAAGCCTTTGTACCAGGTTTGTTTTGACTGTTATGCATTTCAGTATACAATTTAGCTCAACTTAGTTGGTGTGGTGTTACTTTTGGCTTGCAATTACGCATGCTTCAAGCCAGGTTCTCTGCTGCACAAGATTCTTGTTAAATGTCATGGCCAAGCAGCATTTAAAGATGCTTGCCTCTGTTCAGTGGTTTTAGGAAGTGCCAAACTTGGACAATATGCACTGTCTCAATAGTAAGAATTCAAACGAAAACAGACTGTGCAGAACTCTGTCTCATAGCTAATGAATTGACATACCGGTAACAGAGCAGCGCCATACTTGTTGTAGAGTAAAATCATTTTTTTGGTGAAATCCCACCCCATCTCATTGGCCAGAGTTTTTTTGACAACTGTTAATAGCTAATTATCTACATAGACTTGTTGTCATTATAGTGTACATACATGACAACGAAAATGTTAACTTTGTTGCAAAAATTGTTTGGTCCAAAAACTATCCAATTACTCCTCTGTACTCATATGAATATTTAAGAGGCATCTAAAATGCATACAAAAGGGACAGGTTGCTTGCATAACTTTCATTCTGTCTCTTTCAGGGAAGCAACTGACTCACATCCTCAAACTTCATTCAAAAACTGTAATTCTTCATTTGGTAACCACCTTGCTGAAGTGCAATATTTAAATAATGGATACTTAGTGGAAGAAGCTTCGGTTACTGCTGAAAACACATCCGATCACGAAGCTAACTGCGACGTTTCTGAGAGTATGAATTCAAAAGATACAGACTCCAAAACACATTCCATCCAAACCCCAAACAAAAATAATATGTTTATGTCAAAAGAGCAAAATCACTGTGATCTTGACAGAAATTCAGACAAGGTGAACTCAATGTAACCAGCATGAACTAAAACAAATGAAAAACACTTATAATTTGCATACTTGAAGTAATTTCCAGTTTTTTTATTTTGTATTTAAAGGAAAGTGAAAGTGAAGGTGAAGATAACCAATGCGTAAAACCACGGAAGAGATCTCTACGGAGTTCTGGCATTAAATGCCAGCCTGATTATTATGCATTGAGCTTGAATTTAATGATTCATAGGCCAAGGAAGGCTAAGCAGGCATCTACTGGTATGTCTTCAGACTGATAGCGAACAAAATTTACAAGGCTGTATGCAGTGAATTTGGTAGATCCACAAAATGCCTCAGGAAATTATTGAGATAAAATGTTTTGTTATATTTATTAGTATACATGAAAACATGATAGGTAAGTTTATTAACAAACCACAAGGAATTACTAAGATTTGTTTTTTGTGAAATATGTAATAGTTGGTTGGTTAGGATAATATTGGCTCACGCATTTACATTAACACAACTTGTGGTAAGTAAGCTGTTTGATATTTTTTATAGAACATGATGAAAATCTTTCTGTTGTAAAACTTGATGCTGGGACTGAGGAAATTACACTAATAGATGATAAATCTGATAAACAGGAAAATCATCAGGAAGTTGATAAGCTTACTCTAAAACCTGTTGACACTGCTGATGCTACCCAAGTCACAGAAACTGCAAAAACTGAAAACACACAAACCGTGTCATTTCAAAAAAGTAAACATGTTCAAAACAATCATGTTGCTATAACTCCTCCCACTGCCACTGCTTCCCAAAGTGGTGTGAGTAATATATTAAATTCTCGAAGACGAGTGTGTGGACGAGGAAGGGGTCGCTATCATGGAAGAAGTCTACATAGAATAACACAAGAAAGTGATGTTCTTGAATCTTCACAATTATTCGATGAAGAACCACCCAGTGGCCCCGATGCATACTATTTTGAATCAGACCATGTTGCCTTAAAACAAAATGAAGAGTAAGCACATATTTTTATTTAGTAAGATAGGTGTTCTGAACTGATAAGTTTTAGTTGTTTTCAATTTTTACAATCATTTTATAACCAGTTATGTTTAGCAAAAAATATCGTATATCATGTGATCTATTTCTGCATGCAACTCATATTTTTTCACTTAGTTACCATAACGTGCTGCGCATTGCATCGCTTTTGGAAGCACAAAGGAAGCAAGCTTTAGCAGATATTCAAAGCCTGAAAACAAAGCTACATGAAGGGCTTGACAATCCCATAGGCTTTGTAGATATATTGCAAAGACAGGTTGGTGTATAAGAAAAAGATGCAACTATCTTGTATGGAATTCAGTGTATAGAAAATCAATCAATGTACATATACAAATGTGTAGGACCTTTTCAATTATTCTCTGTTCAGCACAATGTGTATATTTTTGAAGGTGGACGTGCACTTGCCTAAAAATCTGATAGTACCATCAATTCCAGAGATTGATTGGTCCAAATATACCTCACAGTTCGGTACGTTTGATCATGTCTTCTCTTCACAAAAGGTGTCTTCAAAACCATTCACTAGACGAAAAAAGATTAATTTTTCTTCTGGTGCAATACAGGTATATTTTATAAAATTATTAATTTAAGTTTTTGGAGTAGCACACCGTCGTAGACACTGAAATCGAACGTGGGAGTGTAAAGTCACACTACGCCTTTATGCTTCGGAGCAGAAAATGTCACATGCTATGCGGGGAAGTTTGCAATGTGTGTTACCTTAGTCCCATTCGCAGCAATATCTGCACATTCTGAATGAACATTGCTCTATCTGCAACTGCAACCACAGTTTGAAACACAGCCAAACTTCATCTATGTTTCTAGTTTACAAGATGGGGTTGCTATGCATACATTTTTTTGGAAAAATTTGATATTAGGCGCTCACTTTGCAAACTTCTCAGTTTGGTCACATCCCTTGATAAAGTGAAACTAACATCACTCCAATTATGTGTCCGGTGCCACTTGAGGTACCTTTTTATATCCACCATGTTTTAACTTCCAACTTATTCAAACATTAACAAAACAATTGCAGCAATACCAATACAGGCAATAAATGAATTATTTTATTAAGCATTGTCATAGATCTGTGAATATCTTGGCTAAACATGTAAACATGTTCAATAAAATTTTGAAATATACTTTTGTTAGGTTGTTGTAGTTTTATATCTACAGCAATGTTAAATAAAATGAAATTTAGTTTTAGTTATTACGATACAGTTCTTAATGTACCGCCAGATCAATAGATAATAATTAATTAATCAGTCTTTGAGTGGCTTCTCTTTTTTACTGAAAGTAGGTCAAAAACCCAACCACTTTTCCTTAATTACCTGTACATATGTACCGCTTATGGTTTTTCAACATTTTTATTGCAATTGCTACCGTGCCTGATCAACAGAAAAAGTAAAAGCACGAAAGAATGATGGCATAAATTACTTGCTTAATGCAAGCTGTTGAGCTCATGTAAAAAAACTTAAAACTTTAAGCGTTTTACTGGGTGGTCAATAGTGGTCATATTTGTAAACAAAAAAAATGGTTTTGCACTAATTCCCCCCCAAACAGCCTATACACATATACAATGACATTGGTTGTTGTTGTACAATGTTTTTAATTTAACATTTCACACTTCAAGTTTTTAATCTTCCGCTTATTTTATGCGAGATTAAGCAGATTTTGTTTATTCTATTATTAATTATGTTGAAGAATACTACCTTGTCATTATTATTGTCCTTTTGCATATTTGCAGGTTTCCGAAAATTCTTCAACTACTTCAAATGTACGTAATAAATAGCTGCATACAAGTGTGGTGCATTTATATATAGACTATTACTTGATGTAGGTGAAATAGATTAAAGCAATAACAGTGAAAGCTGTTTAATCCAAGCTGAAATGTCCATTAAATTGGCTGGTTGTCAAAATTAGTAAAATTCTTAATTATTTGCATTTTGCATTGGGGTTTTAGAAGCGATTTGTCAGGGCAGATTAAACTATTTTGAAAACAAATTAAAATTAAACAAACTATTAAACAAATCTAAATCTCAGTGGTTAATTGTATTTATTTTCATGATCATTTTTGTTTTCAAAGTGCAAATGTACCTTTTCAACAATTCAAAGTAAAAATTTATTGCCTTAAGTATAAATATTACATTTAAGGTCACTGATGCATATCATCAACTCGCGTACTTATGCCATTTATAGAGTATTTCAAAAAGCCGTTCACAAACCTTCAAAAAGTCATGGAGTGTAGAAGAACAAAGAAAATTAGAAGAACTTTTGCTGAAGTATCCACAAGAAGCAGTTGAATTTCATAGGTATTGATAAAACAGTTAAATATGGTCATTTATTATCAATTTTCTTGCAGAATTAATGAGATTTAATTAATATATTGGAAGCTTGTACCTAATTTAAATCATATATCTTGTATAAGTTTTAACTTCGTATTCCGGTAATGTGTTTTTAAGTATTAGTGCAGTGTTTTTTGTATGCAAAGTTGTAGTAATAGCTTTTTTTACCTTCTTAACATGTTATGACCATCTCGCCACGATATGTTTATCAAGCTTGTTTTACATACCTGCTGCTTGTGCATTTAGTTGAACTTGTTTAACTTTCTTTACGTATGTAGCATAGCAATAGTGTGTTCTTCTGCATCATACCAGCGTAAGTTGTAATCACCAGCCGTTTCACTGTGTTTTAAGTTTTTTGCATGTACTATTTTTCATGGTATATAATCGTTTATGTTTAACTGTTAGATTTCGAAAAATCGCTGCTGAACTGGGTGGCCGGACTCCACTACAAGTTCAGTCTCGTGTTCAGAAATACTTCATAAAACTTGCAAAAGCAGGCCTGCCTATACCTGGTCGAATGCCTCGCATAGATCGCTTACAGAGTTGTAAACCAAGGCATTTGCACAAGGTAAGTTAGTATTTAGGCTTCCATCATATACATTGGTTTCTTATTATGCAATTTGGGCGTAATCATTAACTCCTTGCACCACAGCATCGTTCTCATCCTCAAGCTTCCTTAACTCGGATCTCTACTTTCTTCACTGACTTTCATGTTCCAGTCCGAATGCAAGACGGTGATGATGATAATAGCCGTATGCCAAGTAATGGTCCGGCTGAAGATGATGATGGAGGTTGGGAGACTATTAAATCAGAGCAAGTGTCGGTGAGTAGATAAATTTTAGATTTCATCAGCTGGGGCAATATTGAAACCAATAAGTTTTAATATTAATGCTCAATGATTTTGTCACATTTGCAGAAACATTTATACTTGTTTGGTTTAGGACGAGGAAGATGTACCCAATGAGCTAAGGTATTCTGATGAATACTTGGAAATATTAAGATTGAAACGAAAGCGACAAGGACAGCTTCGATTGTTTGATACCAATGGTAACCAGCTATTAGCTCAGCATTATGGTTACCAGGTACTAAATTAAGCATTGTTTCAAATTTTTTTGATCTTTTGTCATTTTACCTGGCATAAGTCTGTTTGACTGCTCATAAGTAATTTATACCTTATTTTCATAGTGTGATGTTTGTCAATGTGAACCAATCAGAGGTTTGCGGTACCACTGCATCGACTGCCCAAGTGAAAGTTCTGTGGACTTGTGTCAATCTTGCATTAGAAACCAGAGGTATAACATGCTTTTAACTTTATTATTGGTTATAACTAGGGCGATTATTTTTTGACATGTCAAAAAAAGTCATAAATTTGTCAAATTTACAGCGTTAGGTCAAAAATTGTCAAAATTGTTTAAAAAGTCAAAATTTTTTACCACGTCAAAATTGTTTACAAACTGCATTTTCGTGGTGTCATAGAGGTTGCACTGTAGGTGAACTTGTCATTTTATATTGTACACCTTGCAGTCTACTTTATACTGTTGTAAATGGTCCATTGTCTACTTATTGTGAACCTGCTCTTGCTTCGGTTTTGCTTTAGATTCTTCATCCATCTATAGTTTAGACCAGAGGTGACGAACTTGCGGCCCGCCAAACAATTTTGTGCGGCCCACCAAACGATTTGACAAACGCCCATACATGCAAGGCATATAGGACTTATAGGAAATTCAGGGTTGCCATACCGTCCGGAAAATTCCGGACATGTCCGGAATTTAGGGTTAAATTTTGCGTCCGGGAGACCAGCAGTCTTGAACGAAGCGTCCGGTGAGACCAGCAGTCTTGAACTTTCTTTCACCTGTTTCTAATCTTTGCGCAATGCGATATCAAAAGCTGATAGCACAATTGAGTCGCAGCAGTATGTCTTCAATAGATTGCCGCACTCAATCGATGTATTTTTTGCGGCCGCGGGAGCAGCTAAAAATCTGCCAAATGAAGCGGTTGTGCTTGAATGCTAATTATTATGCAAAATGTTAAAAAAATTGTGCGGCCCGCTTGCTCAGCCGTAACTGACAAAGTGGCCCGCGTCATCGAATAGGTTCGTCACCCCTGGTTTAGACAAATGTATTGAACAGTTTTTGTTGTGTTTTAGTTGCAGTTTTTTGGCAGTGATTTGTAATTAGCTTATTTCACTTTTCAGAATAGGCTAGGTCTGTGTTCAGATTTTGGCCTTCTTTACTACAATAAATTTTAACTTTTTGTACAATAATGCGTAATTTAACTACTTGAAATCTTCATACGTCAAAATTTGTCAAAAAAAAAGTTTTTTAATGTCAAAATTTTCAATTTTTAGGTCAAAAAATAATCGCCTTAGTTATAACCTTGTTATATATACAGTTTTGTAAAGGTTAAATTGCAGGATAAGCAGCTTAATACTTGAATATAAGCTTTAATGTTGATGAAATTGTTATTACTTGTAATGTTTGGCATTATGTTGTCTTAGATAAATTTGAACATTATTTTAAAGCTCATAGTAGTATTATTTGGAAAACAAATGATAAAATTTGTGGTACAGTACTTGATTGTTGTTCATAGATGTTTTTGTGTAAGTAAACAACTAAACATATTTTGGGAAAATACTTTAAATGAATTATCCTCATTTCATGAAGTTACTTGCTGTTCTTAATCGTCATTGGTGTTATTTTGGAATGATACAAAAATTATTATCAAACTTTTGTGTTTCAGGCGTTATGAAACTGCGGTACATAAGGCAAATCATCGATTGGAACCTGTGTATGCCAGTGTAATAGAAACAGCAGAAAACACGCACAGCTTAACTGATTTTGAAAGCAGACCTTATGCTGATGGCGATTACGTAAATGTTGCTACCTCCTGTGGTGAATATAATTACCTTGACTCAAATTATCTTCCTCAGTCAGGGTGATATATTTTCTGCCGAATATTCTTGTATCATTACCCATTGTTTGATTTAATGCAACATACGCAGTTAGTTTGCTTGTTTTGAATCTACGGTATTCCATTGCTTTATAATGCCTCAGGGAAGGCAAAAGGTGAATTGTTTTAGTCCAGTACTACATTGCTGTAATGTAAAATCAAAGAAGTTAATATTTTGCAAATTCATTACTTCTTTGCATATGTGTAGTAGTTAGTATTTTTTCAAAACTACGCATCTGTTGTGACAATGCTAAGATATATCTTTTTAAGGTTTTTATAACATGCAGTAAATGATTTCATTGCTATTTCAAGTTTTCAGATAACCAAGATTTTAAAGTATTATCAAAGTCAGTGAGGTCTTGTACTATACACAATTCTGATATAAAATTGCCGGTTTACAAGTTTTGATTCTGAAGAAGAACATAACAAATAGGTTAATGATTAGAATAAGGAAGTAGCGTTCAATACTTTTCTTAGTATAAATACTAATTTTGCTGATTAAACGAATATCTGGATGCAAGCTGTTACACTTTTGTTAGGTACTGTTCATAACGGTAATTACAACGCCTTTAGTTTGTGAGCTGTGGTAATGTCCATTTGTTTGAGCTGGTAGTCATAGCTAAAACAGAAATACCGTTGCTCCTTTTTTCAAGCGCATAATAATGCAGCTCCACTTGCCAGTTGCCTTCAATTGCTTATTGACCAATGTTTTGTCTCTTTCGTGTACAATTTTTGATGTCTTTAGAATAAATGGCGCAAAAGAGGCCAACTAGTCCGTGTATTATTTTTGACTTAATAGCATCGTACATTCTCAGACGGTCACAACATTTCATAATTAATATATGTAAGCGGGGTGCAAACACGAGATATGTCACAAAAGAGTCTGGCCAAAAAAAAACATTTTATTAGCATATAAAAAATAATCAAGAGTGAATATTGTCAAATTGCAGGAAACCCATTCGATATCTACGCACTTATTTTTTATCCGGAAGATATGTTCCTTGTTTAATGCCATCGTCATGGTGGAAAAGCCAGTAGTTGGTTTTCCGCAAACCGCTTTTCTTTTCCAATAATTTATTCGTTTGGTATAACATTAAACATCAAAAAGTGTGTCTAGCCACTCTAGCGGATAGCTTGAATACAGTCGCCTTTATAATTATTTGTAGAGGCCTTTGCTAAGAAATTTAAAGTTAAGAAATTATTGTATTGAGCCCGGTCAACTCAATGTACAACTTCTCTCGTTAGTTCTTTACGCCATCAGTTGTTTGTTTTGCTGATTTTTAACACGACATGTAAAAAGTTTTGTACTGTTAGAATTGCTTAAGTGTTCTACTACTAACGGCCAGTCACATCAGCTAAAACTTATTAAAACCAAATTTATTTGCCAGTAAAGAACAGTATAACAACGGCCTCGGTCTAGCACCAAATCCAGGTTAAAACTTTTATTGCCATCGCGTAGCGCCGTAGCCTATACTCATTTTTCTTTACAACGATTGAAAAGGTGCGGCGTTTCATACCATATTCAAACAATTTAAAAAGTACAAAGCGTTATACGATATGACATGTATCTATACGTGTATCGCCAACGTGTTACATGGTTTTTAATAGTGTGTAACTTTAATTTTATTACTTTCATTTATATTAATAATTAGTTTATATATAGCGCAATGCAGTATATGAGTATAGTATAGTGAACATTCCAATTCAGTTGTATGACGGTGATCGAAACGGAGACGCGCCGTTATATCAGATTAGTTATAACAGATTAGTTCCACCAAAGCGGTTAGTTATTGTGTTTTTTTTTTGGATTAATTAATTACGATGTTGATCTTATTCAAAATTTTTTAATGATTTTTTATATTCATTTAATTTTTGTGATAAAATTCTAAAGGGCGCCTTTTGAAACTTTTTAGTCAGTTCTACTTCCATTGTTTTCATAATACGTGAAAACCTCTTATTTGGCTAAGTGATTATGTTTAAAATCGGTTGATGTCTTGATAAACTAAAAAGTCAGTAAGAAAGTTCCAAATGAATTTGTGCCGAAGCCTAAGAATTATATTTTATTATTTCTTTTTCGCCATTGGCTGCTGGGAACGAGAAAGAATGGTGCTATGGCTTTATTATAGCATTCGAAAACAAGAATGATACCCTCACAAACAATCAATGAGCAGGAAAAACGTCAAAGCCCTAGGACTTAAAACGTGCAAGATGTTAGCTGTGGTGGTGCTACTATGATAGAGATTAGCACGGCTACCAAACCTGTAGAACACGTTATAACACTAACAACAAAACACGAAAACTAAAAGTCAAGTTACTAGAAGCTTCAACTCCTATGAAAATTAGTGTAACTTAGGCTTTTTCTGTCAAAGAAGGCAACTAGATAAAAGGATTTCATTTTGAACAATTACATAGCTGTGTAAGATCTATTTTCTCGAATGACGCGCGTAGGCTACTTAACCTACCATAGTTGCCTAAACGAAAACAACCCAAAACGTTTTTAAGCATATTCGATGGTGTTTTACAATAATCCTCACGTCAATCTTCTGTTCGGTTCGGTTTTGCAGCGTATAACTATAGGTAGCGTTTTGGCAGAAGACACGACGACGGTACTTCGATCAATGCTGAATAATTTTCTGGAAAATCGCAATCAAGCAAAGTGAAGTTGATTTTTGTACATTTGGTTACCAGAAAATTACGTAACAGTATGGCCGAACTTACCGAAGTCATTTGTTTGAAAAACGCTTTTATAACATTTGACGTTAACAACGGACGTGGTATAAATAAAAAAATTCATTAAACAAGAACGTTTTTAGTTTCATTTGTAGCATATTGACCTCACATAAAACGTAAAGTCATAATCATACTTTTATAGTCAAACTTCCATAATTCAAAGTTTAAAGCTTTTGTTCTTCATACACCACAAAATGAGAGTTTAAATGTAAACCGGAACACACTTTGAGGGTCCACATCTTGTCCATATGCTAGGCACAAACAGATATTTAGCGGATATCATATCATAGACCAGGGATGGCGAACCTTTTTTAGTGCATGGGTCACAAAAGAGACCTTAATCCTTGAAAAAGCAAAAGTGGGTCATACATTTAATTACATGTTAATGCGAAACTTGCTGCTGCGTCTTCTCTGCAAGTCTTATTATCCTTAGTTGGTAATCGTAGTCTTCACACATGCAGCACTCATATCTGAGCTGAGACGATTCCGTGTGCTTGATTGTATAAAATTCATGTGCGAAAATAAAGATTCGCACGAATAAGAAGAACCAAACAACGTTAACAGAGCTACCGCAAATCTTTTCATAGTTTCAAACGAATTTGGCAGGGAGTTCCACTCTGTAAGAATTATATTTTCAGCATGGTTTTCAACAGCAGGAAAGTCACAACCATCCATATCCGTTTTCATTTCAATTTTTTGTAGAAGATGATTTAAACGTGCAATAATAACTTTTTTGCAAATACAACACAAGGCTTTATCTTCATACTTGATTACTCCAAATTTGCAAGTCCACTCATCATGGAATAGCCTACCACTAATACTGGCATCAGATTTAAATTTTCTTTTGTTTGTAAAAATTTTCACTACTAGGCCTAGCAAACGAACTGACAGTTAAAAATTAGGTAAAAGATACTCATTTTAGAGTTTCTGGAAAGACTATACTCAACTACCGCTAGTGCAAAACAAAGTAGGCCTACAAAGAGACCAACTCAACAGAATATAAAAACTTAGGCCTACTTGCAGGCATTAAATGTTTGCAGCTTACCAGACCACACTAATCCTAAACAGCCAAGAGGCATGCAGTCACTAAAGGGTACAAAAGTGTAACATGATTTGCTAACAATCAAGAGCACAATAGCTTTATTACGTTATAAGCACCCAATAACTTGCCGTGATACTGATAACGCACTACTACGGCTTTAGTTGTGTCAGACTGCTATATGGCAATTCGGTACGGTACTAGATTAAAATAGGTTGGGACCTTATTACAAATATTTAGTGAAACATTTATTCTTTGCTTAAATATTTGTTTAAATTTCATTATTTAAAAAAAAGACAAGTGGGTCACTGAAAATCTGTGATGGGTCACTTCATGACCCGCGGGTCAGTGGTTCGCCATCCCTGTCATAGACAGATATCATATTAGATATTAAATGGAAAAGAAAAAAATTTGACAAAGCACCGCACAGTGTTTCGGAAAAAGGCTTTGGTCAATTTCCAGCATCGGTCAGAAATTTCTGGACAACTGTTTTTTGTTTATGAAGTTTGAGACAAATAGTTGTCATTATGCCGTTCGTATACTTACTTTAACAAAAAAAAAATAATTTGTCCACAAAAAACGTTCTACTGGGCGGCATACGGCCAGCCTGTTCGACATTTAGTAGAAGCGCCACTGTTAGACTAATACAATTTTAATTCCATAGTCATTAAACAATTGTTTAACGGCAAAAATGCAACTTATACAGTAAATATGCACATATTTGAAATTTTCATGTATAATAGCGTACCTCATTGTATAAGTTAGTGACAAGTTCGCATTCAAGCTGCCCACCAAGAAATTTCCTGAACTCCCGGTGGGCTTATTCGCCCATGGACTGAAACACATTCTTGTTTGTTTCTTTTTGATATCGTATTGCGAGAATTTAGAACTCTTCAGCAGGCATGCTTAAGTATGCAGAAAAATTTAAATTGAAGTTTTATAAGCAGTGTCATTAGTTACGAGTATCAAAACAGATTAAATGAAAAAAACGGTGGCCTGCAATATCCTATAAATCGGGGGTGTTCAAATGGCGGATCTCGATCCGGATCCAGATCTTTTCAACTTTTTGTCTGGATCTTCCAATGTAGTCTTGAAACAATCTTGCAGCTGTAGCACACTTCACTTTGGACTTTTACAAAGTTATAAATATGTTGTAGGCCCTACAATGTAGGGTACATTTACATAAATAAAGCACCATAAAAATTAAAGCATGTCCAATATGTTTGCTATTCGTATTTAGTGGATCATCACCTTTGTCAGGTTTGGTTGTGGTGGATCATGGTAGAAATCATTTGAGCACCCCTGCTATAAATTTTCTGAACAGTAGCCTACATGCAATAAAACATGAGAAATTCAATAACTATATTTCATAATATATGGCATATGCCATGGAAAAAAGCTTTAGATATTTCCTGGTACCTTAAATGGCCCTTATCGCCTTTTTCTTTGAAGTTCCACTCGTGACTCAAGAAAGAACTTTGAACACATCTCCAGACTTCCTTATTATCCGCAATAAACTTTGGCGTAGCGTAAACTTTGGCATAGTTTTCTACCCGCCTTTATTACGTCACACCTAAAACGTTACGCAACTCTTGGATTGTCAGGCGATTATCGGACGATGTGACGACAGAGTTGCCAAATTATATAACATTAACCGACTTGAATACTTTTCTTAACGTGTGGCGTCGTTTTAGAAAATTGATCAAGCAACACGACGGACTAACTGAAGAAAAAGTGTGCCTTTCAAATAGAGAGAACCTGCTATCCCTGAGGCCATCAGCCTGATTCATTTATATCTTACATGAGCAGTACGAGAAGGTGTGTCTGGAAGCATCGTGCCGAAGAGAAAGAAACTTCCGCAAAAGGTCGATGGTCTTCCAACAAATCGAATTGTTTGGGCCTCACGTCGGCTTGGTAGCCGATTGGTTCGACTGCTGGCCTGGAACATATATGGTTTGTGTTCCATGTTCGGTAGCCTACCCATGCGCGGTGGCGCCATATTTTGCTAGCCTAGTCGGAGTAGCCGAAACATGAAAAAGTAAAGAAATTAACTATTTCATGGTTTCACACTGTAGCGATTACGTTTGTTTGCAGAATGGGTAGACCTTGGGTTACGCAGGGAAAAACGATGGACAAGTCCTTGTGATGTTGTATTATATTTGCAACAAGCCTACCATAATATGCTTAGCCTACTATTCGCCTGATTTAACTGGGTCAGTTACGGTTTTCGGAGCCTGTGCAAGACAGATTGTGATTTGTTCCGGAATGTTTTTGTTGTGATTACCTTAATGATTTTTTTCGGTTACCAAAGTTGTGTTTCTATTACTGAATCTTCGGTTACCAAACTTCGTAAATTGATTAATCAATCATTTATTTTTCGTCAAAAGTGCGATGAGTATGAAGAATCAAGCCAATTGTTACTAACATGTGCCAATGAACGGGAAAAAGTGACAAAGCTGAACAGGCTTAAAACGTGCTCAAAAATAATTAAGGTAATAATTGCTGGTAACAACTAGCACGGCCACTAAACCCATAATCTTGATCTTGCGCAATTGGAGAAAGTCTTTAAAACCACATTTTTTCCGGTTACGCCACTTTAAAACTGATGATTGGTGAATGTTTTCTGCTGAAATAGTGGTAGCCTAAAGAATATTATCATACCACACCATTTTGAGTTGTAGTTGTCGCAGTGAAGAAATAATCTAATAAATAAAGAAAAGTTGAATGTTCGAACGCCAATTTATAGCAAACAAAGTATTGAGGTCTTAGTGCATGTCAAGAGTCAGGTATATTCAATTAAAACCTGAAAAATTTTTTTTTGGCTTGAAAAGTAAAGGGAACTTATATGTTGTAAAGCCAGTATATGCTGTATGTGAACCCGAAATGCTTGATGACTGGTGTTGGAATTAATGATGGTGGTAATGGTAGGGTGGTTAAAGCTTTTTCAATTGGAAATGACTTCACTGGTAGACGATTACTTGATTAGTTGCAGGTGCTGCTTATTTTTTGCTGAGAAATGTTGTGGGTGACAGTACAAGTATTAGTGAAGCATTCTTGTTTTTACAAATTAAGCTCTTGCCAACTTCAAAGGCTAAGCTCAGTGATCTACAATTTAGCATCTACCTTCACCATTATAAATGCTCCAACTGTAAGTTAGGTGAGGCTTAACTGACACAAACTAATCTTGTTACACATTTAAAGGAGTATATATAATAAGGATAGTTCAAACATATTGTTAAAGGTATGACCTAACTGTCCCACACAGAACATTCTATTTGTAATTGATTCAAACACCAGTGTCATGCACACTTCATGTTTTAATTGCGACCACAAGCCAGAATTGCATTTTTTTCAACAAATATTTGGTAATTATAATCACTTTCCCACTACGGTATATACTAAATACTACTGAATAGGTCTGACTCCAGTATACAAACAGACAAATATCTTTTGATTTGAAGTCAACCTGTGTATGGACTTGCCGTTTTCTGTAGTTTTGAACTAGATTTTATGAAAACATGCTTCGAGCTATGTTTAAAATTAAACTAAAAATTGATTTTAAATCTGCTTATTGTTTTCCAGAGTTTATTTGTCATAGTTTGTATTCTTTTTGAGTAAGAACGACTATTTTGAAGATGTATTTACCTAGTTTGGCTATTTTGGTTTGCTGCATTATATCTATGGCCGCTTGTGTGGATATCAAGTATAAAGACTGTGGTTCTCAGGTTGGAAAGTTGGAAAAGGTGGAAGTATTTCCCTGTGATAACCCGGCAGCTTGCCGTTTACACCATAACAAATCATACACAATTAATGTTACGTTCACTGCTGCAGAAACCACTAGTCAGTCCTTTGACACTTTGTATGGAATAATCAAAGGTATCAAAGTTCCCTTCATTTCTGATCATGATGCATGTAAAGGAGGTTTAAGTGGATTGAAATGCCCAATAGAAAGTGGAAAACAGTACAGATTTACTACATCTTTACCAATAAAGCAATTCTATCCAAACCTCAAAATTGTGGCAGAGTGGAAATTAGTGGATGCTGAAAGTTATAAAAATGGAAACATTATTTTTTGTTTTAAAGCCGCGCTTGAAATTGTGAAATAAATGAATGTATAATTAATAGAACAGGAATTTTGATTAATTTGAAATACTTTGAAATTTATTTTTGGGTCTTTCATATCTTACGATAATCTGAAAATCATGTGAAGCATTACATTTATGTGATAAATTGTCATTTTTTACTACACAATGCTTTATCTTATACACATGATGTTAAAAAGGCTGGTTATGCATAATTGACATAACCTTCCACTTAAGTTTAGTGTTTTGTATATTTACCAGTGTCATGTTTTGTTTATACATGATAATATATATACAATATTTTGATGTTGAAACTTTAAAATAAACAACAAGCAATGCAGTATATTTACAGTCAACTTGGAAAAATTCTTTGTTATAGATATATTTTCGTAATGTTCAAGTTTATGAGCCTTTCTTGGTAGAATGTTTTTCAACCACAGGCTCAAAGATAACAACGACCAACATGATCAACTGTATTTGTTTTCACAATTTACATCATTGTGTTGTTAAAAGAGAAGTATACATTTTGCAAATGAATACACATTTTTAAATATGTATAAACTAATGTTTAAATTTGTAGTGCCTGTTACATTTTTGTGCTATGCAAGCATGATGTGAGAAGATTGTAATGTAACTGTAGGTTTGCATTAAGTCCAATGAATATAATATGAGATAGCATGTGATTTGCAGAGTATATATATATTTGTATTGTTTGAATCTTGTATTGAACTGATACTATGTTATGTATGCCTTAAGGAGTGCATGTGTGTTATAGACTGTTTAAAGCGAAGGGCAAGCCTGAAAACAAGTTGGCCTTAAACCAAAGAGTAGTTGCCAGTAAACATACTTTTGAAAGGCTTTTGAATAATATGAAGTGGTTAAGTAGTTATTACCAAAATTGTATCCCAAATTTGGCCTTCTATTATGATGAGGAGTGTGGTCATTATGACGTCACAATGTAAAACAATATGCCTAAAGACCGAGGTTTGTATTACAGTTGATATAGTAAGCTAGTTAACGCATTTTGAATGGAATGCATCTCCATAGGTAGGTGATTTGTAGCAGGTAATGTTTATTTTCAGCATAGAATCGGCATAGATGACAATACATAAACTGGTAAAGCGTTCTTTTTTCCGCAGTTATCGGTACAAGACCAGTCTAGAGCTGACAGCCAAGACTGAATTGTAGGTAGGTTAACATTTACATTAACCAGTTGAATTATACCAACAGTACGCAAAATGTTTCTGTTATACACTTAAGTATGCTATAATTATACCTATTACCCAACTTGTCGGCCACCCAAAACATTCTATTTATACTTCATCCAAATACCTGAATCCTCCCTATTGTGTCTGTTATTGTGACATAATAAGAACCACCAACCTCAAAATTAAGTGATGAATTTGCGCTTTTCAAATGAAATTGCCTCTTGTTTATGGCAATAGCTGCTTAATCACTACATATTAATACAAATCCTTTCACAAACTGGTATTTTTACTGACAACTACTCTTTGATTTATAGCCAACTTGTTTTCGGGCTTGCCCTTCACTTTTAAAGATTCCTGTAAAATAACAATGACTGACAAAAGTGAACATATTATTCGGACAAAAAAAGAACTTGTCTGTGCACTGGGTGATAAAGAGAAAGAGTAAGTCTTTAAATTGCAATTGATGCCAATTGCAAATTGCCATTGGCTTTCTATAGATATTTCAGAAACTATGCAGCAAAGATAGATTTATAGCACTTGGCCTGGGTTCAAATTCAAATTTTCTACTGTTTAATATGAAGCAAAAAAGTCATTGCTTTATGTACTCAGCTTGGGAATTTTGCTGTTAGGACTAATGTTCATGTATTTAAAGAAAACATCGCGTAAAATCAGAATATTAATTTTGTAAAATGTAGTAATTGTAGTAGATACAAAGGTAAATTACTTAAAACGAATAGTTTTAACACATAACCATTTGGTTCATAATCCTTGTCTGGCAGTGTAGGTAGAATTGTGCTGTCATGCATTTTGTGTTGAAATGATGTAAAAAAGGAAGAGACAAGTATTTTTAAATGATAATGTCATTTCAATACTAAAAAGAAAAACAAAACAATTTAATTTGAGTATTAAAAATATTCCAAAGTTTTTTTTTTTGTTTCACAACCACTACATGTTGGCTTTGATACTGAATATTCATTGTAAATAGACTGCAAATAGAGCACACAGCTTTATAGATACAGCACACACATAGAGCTTCTACTGAACCAACAATGCAAAATTTAAAAAAAAGATAAAGTAATATTCAATGTAGTCCTAGTGTCAGAATTTAATGGATGATGAATATGACTTCATAATACGTTATGTCTGAGCAGTTTAAGGCTTAAATGGGGCGGTGATCCCATGGTGAGTACCCCAACAAGTTTATCAATTCCACAAGAAAATGGTGGTTCTGAACGCTGCAGCAACTTTAATATGCGAACCAAGCTGAAAATCGGGCAATGCGGAATTTAAACAATCACCTGCTAAAAAGCTTTCTTAACCATCACTAAAAGCATTCAAGCCATTTACGGTTCCAAGCAAAACTTGGACATTTAAAGGTATATTAATTTCTACCATGCCATCTATGCAAACCATAAAAAGCCTAAATAACGGACAAGCAACTATATAGTTGCTGCATGGAACAATAAGTATCTCACAAAAATATTCTTTTACTGTAAACTTTCATTCAAATTCATGAAGATACAAATGTTCCAATACTGTCTTTTGCAGTGTAAAAATCACTCAACCTGCATATTGAGAATGTGTAAAGATTTTTTTTTAAATTTAGCCAACATATTTTAACCGAAAAATGTAGAAATGTGAAGAAAGCTGACTTGAGAACTCAGCAATAATATTTTCATAGCAAATTAAAAATGCAGAAAACAAAAGAAGTTACTGTTGTTCCTTTGATGCCCAACAAGTATTAAATCATTTTTTAGCTGATTGACTTAAATTACTTGTTTCTAGGCTTCTACAGTCGAAGGTTGTTCACTGAAAATGCCATACTTTGGCAATAATAATGTCAAACCGTTCAATCTCAGATTTGGAAGTTTGAAAGCAGCTCAGGATATTTCATTTTGCACATCATCGTGTAGTTGTAGTACTGTATATACTTGTTGTGTGAAAGATTTGTACATAAAATGTTTCATCTGGTTTGTAACAATTTAAAACCCTTGGATTAGTTTGATACTAGGCTGTTATAAAATAGGTCAACTTGTGGTAAACTTTCTGTCATCACTTTAATTAAAACAAAATTACTCAAAAAGTTATCTTCTTATGTCCAATTCAATGACCTCTATAGGAAAAACTCTATCCCAGTAATCCTGAAGTAAATTTTAGTGTAGCTTCTAGTCTATTTTCATGCATTTTAGTACAAGTTTTACAGGGTTCAATAAAGTTACTCAAGAGTTAATTAAAAATAAATTTTTGCTATTATAAAGTAAATACCAAATTAAGTATTGGTTTTTAATATCATATCAGCAAATACAATGACTCATTGGCGATACCCTGGTGATTTTTCGCTGGAACCCTAGGTTCTCGCAGAAAAAACTTTGGGAGCCTCTGCTATACAGTATTGCTTTTTTGTTGTTAAATTGTATGGTTATTGAAATAAATAAATGGTTCTTGAAAATTCTAGTTCTGTAAATCACATTCAGTGTGATGTGGTCACCTCTTATTACTGCTTTTGCTGTTATGTCATACTATAATGTTTTGTCAAATAAGATAGTTTTGTAGGTATCATTGTATACCAGGTGGTGGCAATGTGAGTCTCACATTTATAAATATTTAAGTTTGATAAATGTATTTGGCCTTTGTATTTGTCTATCCCTATTGTATACTTCGTTTTTAGGTACTGGACAAATATGAAGGCATGGTTTAAGCAGTACCTTACAAAAGAAGAGTTTGATTTTGAAGCCCGAAAGTTACTTACTAAAGATCATGTTCATCTGCACAACAAATTTTTATTAGCAGTTATCACAAAATGCAATATTTCTGGATCACTTGGTAAAACCTTATTTCAAATATTTTTACTGGAGTGTGACCATAAATTATTATATGCAAATTCTGATGCACATATAAAAACCATACACGTATAAATATAAATTTTGTCAGACCAATTCTTTCTTCATATTACAAGTATAACATGCAACAATGATTTAAAGTACTAGAATTTTTTCAGTATTTACAATCATCATTTCAATAGGCCCTTCTAAAGATTACTCAAGTTTACAAGTTGCAAATAAAGCAAAGCGTAATAGAAAACAACATGCCATCAAACGAAAATTTGAGGTAAATTTAATACGTTATAGACGCATGTTTAATTGCTGAAATCTATGGAACCATAGAATTGCCATTAAGACTAGTGCAGATAGTTTCAATATACATTCATATGCATTAGCGTATATTACTTTAATGTGTTTAATTTGGCTTACCAGTATTTCAACTATGCACTATTTAAAATACCTTTAAAAAAATTTAAATTAAAACATAATTTTCAGCACCGTTGGGGCACAAATCAGCTTGTAGATACTGCACAGATGAAAGAAGATTTGCGAGTACAGAAGAAAGCTACGTGGAATTTGCAACAACCCATTAAGATGTGCTCAAAATCTTTGCAAATTCCCAGTGTAGAAGAAATGAGTAGATTTGTATCTGTTATATCATGGGAATTGGGATTAGATGACGCCACAGATGATGCCATTGCTCTTGCAACTGATGCTGTGCATGTGAGTCATCCCAAATATTTCGATTGATGGTAGTATGTATAATTAGAGTTATAAACTGTTAATTTCTGCACATTAGTAATGGGTGGTGCTGTTATATTTACCAGTTTGTACCTGTACAGTACAACTTAAACTCTAAAACTTAGAAGCTATTATTATTAAGTGAATGCTAGACTATAATGGACAAAATTGTCTGTAAGTTATGTTGAAGTACTTGATGTGTTTTACCTTTCAGATATTCATAAAGAATTTACTATCAGCTATATTTTCCAAGCGTTCTACATATGAAACATATAATCATCATTTTAAGTACTCAATGGGATGTGATGCAGAAAATCCCTATTTATTACAAAGAAAACCTGTTGAAGTTCCTACAGTAAGGTATGTTTACAATATTCTGCTTCCCTATACAGGCAATGTTGCTCCAGTAGGTGCATGGTCGTTTAATCCAAATTGTATATAATGCTGCAATGTGACCTCCATTCTTCTGCCTCCGTTACAGTTATACACAAAGGTTTGGCAATCTTTTTACATGTGTGGGCCAGAAGAAAAACTCAAACCTAGACATTGTTCATAATAATTAACACACAAAGGCTTTGTGAATGTAAACTGCTCATGCCAAGCAAGTCTATCATGTGGATATTTGCAGTGATGGATGTTGTGTTATTTCAAAATTGGCAGCAGTTTGTTAACGTCTGCTTACGCAAAAACACTTGGAATTGTTTGTCTCAAAATGATGCTTAATGTTGGATTCCTTATTTGACTATTGTTTGAAAACATTGTGTTAACACCGTGTATACAACTGAGGTGTAATGGGGGGTAAGGTTGGACAAAACAAATTGAACTTAATGGGTGGTACATTGTAATCAAAGCTAGGTGAGCTCACATGACCCAGAAACACTTTACAGAAGAGTCATTGTTACAAAATATTAGGTTAATTTGTGATGGCGTGAAAGCTGATGGGGTTGTCTCAATTGGGAATTAACCTTTAATTTTTTTTTTTTCTTAAACTACCTGATTTGTAGACCAGATTATAAGCAGAATAGTCAATATAATCTGATTAGGTACAGCAGGGTAGATGAACAAGCATGGCCAACCCAGTAAGAATTGGACCTTTGAAAATATCACTTTTGAATATAATTACGTTCACTCACTATTGAAGTGGGTACAGTATGTCTATTTAAGGTTAATGACAAAAAAATTATAATACTGTAGTACAGTAGTCCAGGAGCATTCATTTCATTTGTGATATTGTTTAAGTATTTCTTTGTCAGCATGTTTCTTGTTTGACCGGTCTACAACGAGGTTAGCACCATACTTTTTGTTTCGCACACTCAATGTCGAAAAATATGCAATACATGTTAACCTGAAAATGGTTTAGATAAGTTTTTATCTGCATATTATTATATCAAGTACATAATCATTTTGCCATGCCGGCATTGGACCTCCTCAACCTCTTACTGTAAAATTTATACTAGAGGTTTTAAGCAAATGACGTATGTGAAATGCAATTCCAGACCTACTTATGAAAAGGCAATGCAGAAAGACATAGAAAAAGTTGGAAGAAGTTTTCAGAATCAATGCCAGTATGACAAGATGCCTGTTAATATGTTTGATTTGTTGTATACATTGAAAGTAAGTAACTGCTTGTAAGAGCCTACAGATGTAAATACGTTATTTATATTTCAGTGACTAATTTATAAGCTTTCTTTAGACATCTCCAGCCATTATTGCTTCCAATACAGTGTTCTCTCAAGCAACTCAACGAGTGACAGCTGAACTCTGGCATCCATCTGAAGAAGAATTACAACAAGATCGCATATTTGCCAATATCAGTTAAACAAATTCCATCTTTTTTCTTTTGCACATTGTTTTTATTTCTTCGTTTGAAACTGACAACTCTGCAGACACAAACACCAGTTGCATTGTATCTTTATTTGCGCTTCGTATACGATTATTTTTGAGTTTAAGGTTGTCAGCTGACTGAATCTTTTACATCATCTGGTAATAAATCTGTATTGGAGTCAATGCCACCTCCGTCAGGATGTAACCACACATTCCATTTGTACTTTCCTTCACGTATTTTCATTACTGCATACTGAAGATCCCAACTATTGCACAATATCCAAAAAAAATTAAATGCTGCTAAATTTCCATCAATGGTATTCATGAAGAAAATTTATATCTTACTTACTCAGCATCTTTATTGGGTCTGGTTGACATGGTGTAGATTAATCCTGAACGATCAGCACCTCTTACAGGTAATGCAAGCTGTCAAAATTTTAAATTTTTATGAAGCCTTAACCTTACCAAAACTTTGAAATTTAGATAAACATACACCAATTATTATGACAAAAATAGTAGGCTTATAGTATGCGATAAAGATTAATTTTGTAAACTGCACGGTGTACCTTGGCTTCTCTGGGATTAAACTTAGCTTCTGCTAAGTTTATGTTTTTCATCTTGATTGGTTGTCCGCCGAGCAGATCCACAGCTTTTTCATTTTTCAATAATGCTTGAAATGGCAGTTGGCAATATTCTCTGCTCCGATGCACTCCTACAGAATGTAATGGTTATTAAAATATTCAAACAATAAATAAACAATTAGTAGCGGTCATTAATCATTAACATAATAATATTTTGCCGACAAACTTGATTTCACTGTTTCCCGCTTTTTTTGATAAGCAACCGTTTTTAGGGTGTCTACTGTCTACACAGTTTACTACCCTGTTTCTATATTTCCATAAAATCTGATCTAAATCATAAATTGAAATATAAACATAATAAATAGAAATTGTAGGTGCTTTGGGCATCACATTGACATTGTACAGATTTCACTCAGGTGGGTAGCATGCAAATGTTTTACACAACAATGAGAAAATGTTGCTTGGCTTTTGTTTTACATTGCTTTAAATCTTACGTTCTTGACTTGTCAACATGATGTTACAGTATGTAGCAGCATGACATGTGGTATTTAATAGTATGTGTGGAAAATGTTCTTAAGACAATACAGTGATGATAACAAAAAATATGCTGGCTTTGAATTAAACCAAGCTTATTTTAAACTGTTTTCTTACTAACCAAAATGCCCAAGTTACAGGCTTCCACATAGTTGGTGAAATGGTAAGCTCCATACAGTCACTCATTTTCTATAAGAATTCTCAGTTCAGCGCTAGTAACTCAACTTTTTGCTCCTGACATCTCCTGGTAGTGATTCAAACATTTTAACATCCGGTTTTCTCACTATCCGCATGCCATATTGACCCGGGGCCGATATATGTAGACCAAAGATTGATTGTTTGGATTGCCACAAGCAAGAATCTAGCAAGTGAAGTTATTAGAATTATTTTGTAGTTGTACACAATCGATTTCTTTGCAATGATGAATGGATCCATTTTATATGAGGTTATAAGCGAGTTCTACTGTATTGTCACTGCACAATGCGCTGTAAACACGTGTGCTTGTAAGTTGTAACTTTAATATAATTATTGTCAGGGCTATTACTAGCATATTATTAGTCGCATGAATGTTGTTCCAGCCAGACTTGACAACATCTTTTGAAAATTTTTCTTTGTTGTTTAAACACATTCCAATGCTACTCAACTGACCCAAATCTTTACCAACCGAGACCCAGAGCACTTACAATTTATAAAAAAAGCATAATGTCAAAAGTCAGCAATTTTCTTTTTTTTGTGTAGGTGACTGAAAAATCTTGCCACTCAAACAAGATGACAGCCATAATGTGGAAAGGCTTTATTATTATTATCATCATTAATTGAAAGCAACTCTTCTTCACAAGAGACATATTTTAATTGTCCTGCACAGAATATTCACTGCCTAAAACATGATGATAAAGCAAATGCATTTGTATTAACACAAATGTTTCTACAAAATTGCTATTGTATGAGTGTAATGTAATGATAAAAAATTTAACTCACTTTGTGTTGTGATGCTGGCTATATTCACACCTATAGTTCCAACAATAGCAATCCCCCAAGCTACCTTTTTCAGTGTCATATTCATGAAGCGCAGCAGTGGGTGAAAAATGATTTAACTCATAGTTTATTTTCTGTTTCAAACTTTCATTTACTTTACTGTTAAGAAATAAAATATGAAATTGAAATTGGCTAACAAGTAGCAATATTCAACAATGTAATAACAGTGTCTACACAATAATACTTACAGTAGATAAGTAAGCTATAACTGTGCAGGAAGAAAAGGACAATAAATAAATGAGTGAACTCTTTACGAGTAATATGCACAATCACAGAAAGAATTTGTAAAAAAAAATAAAAGAATGATTTGAAACAAAACTGTACAAGGCCATCAGTAATGCCAATACTATATTACGCCATGTCCAGCAAGAAAGTTTTATCTTTTAAAATCCTAAGCCTAATTCGATAGTGTGTCAATTAATCTTGAAAGCTCGAAACAAAAGTAAAAGCCACATTACAAATATTGGTGCCAAAATGAGTGAGGGTTGTGTCACTTGTGTGTGCATAGAATCTTCCAATTTATATCCCAGAAGCATCTAAACAAATGACACTGACATTAAAACATTATCAGGACAGTTTGCATAGAGAGAATTTTAATTTATTGTGATTAGGAATATATAACACAGAATAATTAATTATTATAGAAATTTCTAAAAATAGTTCATGCTGAATCCAAAAGTTTGAATCCTACTCTAGTGTATCTGTGAAACATACCAAATGTGGCAGAAATAGTCCGATGGCACAACTATCACCACAGATTAAGTTTTAACTCAGTTTTGATGACAAACATCACCAATAGTCACAGACCACTACAGTTTATACGTTAAGACAGTGGTTCTTAAACTGGGGGGCGCGTAACATTCATAAGGGGGGCGCGAGAGATGACAAATGTGCATTATCTTCTACAAAGCCTCGAATTAAACGTTTGGTTTCCCAAAAACAACTACATCCGTCACATTAATGAAAGTTAATTGAAAATAAATTGTTGTTTTGTGTAATGCTTTTTTATTTTGCAATGAGGTGGGGCGCGGATTTTTTAGGTACCGTCAAGGGGGGCGTGTGCCAAAAAGTTTAAGAACCCCTGCGTTAAGATAACATATTGGTAGGACATTCAACAAGCTCTGACGGCAGCAGTTGTGACAAGAACTCAAAGGAATAGGAAATATTACACGAATGTTCTGGCTTCCAATTATTCCGATTCCGACATACCTACAGTATGTTCATACAAAAAGAGCGACGTCTAAACAAATAAATGACACATGAAATAAAGTTAAAAAGCCACATTTGTTAACCAGTTTTTAGATTCGATGAAAAAACAAAAACTTGATTCAAGTCTTTTGACATTCGGTTCTCTTGGATTTAGAATTCTACAATGTATGTAATTGCGATCTATCCAAAAATGGACAAGAAATTAAAAAGCTAAAATAACATACGGGCTACCTTTCTAATTACTTTCACGTAAAAATAAACATGACGCCGAAGGTAAGGTATGCAGACTATTGTTAAATCTAGCTCCCCATAAATAGGAGAAAGAATTGCAAAAAAAAAACCTTGAAAATAGTTAGTTAGGGCTAACTTAGGGAAAGGGTAGATTTTATTAGGTTTAAGCTTATACAGGATATTTTTCAAGGTTAGATCATTATAAATAATAATATAAAATGTTGCTGCAAGTGTACGCTTTCATGTGGTGAAATGGTGAAAGCAATTTCGTCTGTTGAGAAAATGGAACCTTCAACGAATATTACGACAACAAACACATCAGTGTTATTCCTATATTTTGTCTATAGTTAATGATTATCACCATCAATTCATCACCTTAAATGTAAATAGAAGAGCCAAGGTCATGCACATCCAAAATGCTCTCCATTTTGCCTCCTTAATTTTCCCAGCTGAAATACTTCTAATAAGGACAATTACAGAGAAGTACAAAGTAAATCCATCCATGATAAACATAGGGAGCAATGTAAACCACCAGTTTGAAATCACATTTTCAACCTGTGTTGCAATATACATTAAAATACAAAACATGAAATTAAAGGATATCTTTTTGTAAAATTATGACAGTGAAGAAAATAAATCACAAGAAAACTAACTTCACTAACAAGCTACAACTGTAAAGAATAATTGCTTCATAGCTAGTTTTTAAGAAACACCACAAATGAGTAGTAATATACAAAAAACTAAATCCGTAAACACAGAAACAAAAAATCATTCAAAAACTTTTTTCTTGTATTTCCCCTCTGTACAGTCAATCCACAAAATTTTCAAAAAAGCCTGCAAAAGGTTTCCAGGCAACAGTAAATCCAAGTGTTTAATCATGCTAACACAATAAGCACAAAGTTTGTGATTGATAAAGAGAAATTGAGCTCATGCATGTGAATCCACTACAGACCAATCAAATGTAGGCCATAGGCCAAATTCGGAAGTTAATCAAATTGTGCTGGCACACACAGTACAGTAACTCCTCAACCTACTAACGAGTTATGTTTCGAACGGCCGTTTGTAAGTTGGTATTGTACTGTTAATTGGTGTGCTATATATGTCTACCAAACATTCGTGCATCACATACGTAACATGTTACACACGAAACGAAATTGTCTCTAATTGTTGCATTGGATTTACATGAATATACAAGTACAGTATGTTATGGAGCTATCAGGGTCAGAGTGGGAGGGATTGTCTGAAGAAGGCATTGAATCTGTGTTTTCTTGTGGACTTGACTTTTCTAATCTTGTGTTGTACAGGCATCCTTCTGATTGGCTTACTCGCTAAGGTCATTCGATTAAGCCAACAGTCATGTATGCACGCTCTAGGTGAGCTCGTACTAAATCATACAACTGGAAGTTACATAAAAATATTACACTGCAGACATCGCCGTAAATGTACTTGGAAAGTCATTAAACTAAAGTTGCATTTCACACATCTTATATTCCGCTCTCGCATTATTGTTCTAACTGTCTAAGCCGTAGGTCATGCCAGGACGGGAGTATCTTTCATGCAACAATAGGCATTATGAATGAGCTTCATCTCAATGATTGGACGTTTAATACTGTACGTAGTGCCTGCGGTTAATATCGTAATGGGTAGACCTAAATACGAAACTAAACGTTCGTAAATCGCATTTTTTGTAAGTTGAGGAGTTACTGTATCATAATTAAGATGATAAACGTGAACTAGAATAACCATGTGTCAAATAACAAATTATTGTAACCGGTCTTATTTCATCTGTCTTTTTTAACACTTGTAATTACTTGACTTGACGCAAGTAAAATTCCTTGATTTAATTGTTTAAAAATGATCACATGAACAGAATTCGGCCAAGGGGACATAAATTTTTTCCAGATTTTTGGTTGCCCCCTCTAGTTTTTTGATCCAATATTTCTGTGAAAAATTGGGCTTATACGCCAGTATGTACAGCAAAATAAATTGTGTTTTTGTGTTAAATATTATCTATTGAGTATGTGCAGTATATTTTCACAATTTGTCCACAAGAAAACTTGATCTTTCACTTTACACAAGATGATAAATGCACAATGCTAGAATTCTTTCAGGTACTAGTTTTCAAATAAAAACTATTATTCACAATCACAGTCAGGGATGCATTGAACTCAAATCCAAACTTTCAATCACAAACATCAGTATTTTAGGCTTTTTCATGAAACCGATTTCATCCACCTCATTTTTGATATTTTTCTCTTAAAGTGTGACATAACGTAGTAATGTGTAACATTGCTTGCTTAAAGGGTCATAAGCAGTTCTACATAGCATTCAGTGATTAATTAGTTGTTATCAATCAAAAAATCACTGAAGTATTTAACTTGAGTCTGAATTTATACATTACATTTTGATTTGTGCACATCACTATTCACAATTTTTGTGCCCCATAAAAATGAAACTGGCTACACAGCACTTAAGCTATAAAAAATTAAAAATGAGATTTTCGAACAGCATTGTTAAACATTCTTAGTACTTTGTATAGTATGGCATCTACACATTTATCCTACACATTTATAGTATGGCATCTACACATTTATACATTTCTTAGAGCAATGTTGCCAAGTAATACAAATAATGGTCCTTGTGACACTGTTCACAAGCAACTGCCACAGTTATTGTCCCCGTATTCAGTTTTTAGTAAAGCAGATAAGAAAGATGATTGTACACTTCGTGACAAAAGCCCCAAATTTTCTGTATTCAGCTTAGCTGAAAGCTTTAATATCTAGAACAAAAACTGAGACTTTAAAATGCAAACTAAACCTACTGTGGCAAATGCTAAAAATCAGTTTTAATGAAACCAAGCGCAACTCCTTTCTGTAGTGACTCTCCACCCCTGATCACAATATATTATAATCACAATATAAGCGCGTTTACAATGATAATGCCTAAGCTTCACCTGATTTTAGAATGTTATTTCATTTGATACGTACTGGAATACACAGATGAAATAAAAAATTGAAACTTGCGATCACCAATTGCCAGCTCAGAAAGACAGATTATCATTAACTTATACGCATGATGATACCGTACTCGGTTTCGCATTTTTATTATCCATGTTCTTTCGAATGTTCCATACAGGAGATACACAGCAAATCTATTCGGGTTGAGGTTCTTATTAGCCCAACCCTATTGCTTAGCGAATGCTATGTGTATTTCTTTATTCTAACTCACTGATATTAATGGCATGCATCTTCATAAACCTTGTGCATTTATGCCACACTTTCCAGACTGTAGCAGAACAAAAATGTCTAGATAATAATATTTGGTATATATTGTACTTCCTTAGAAGCAACCCTGGTTTAATGTCTCTGAATTTGATAGCATACAAGCGCAATGAAATACCCATGAATAGGGTTAAACTATCTGTTAACTGGGGCAATTGCAGCTCTCCCATATCCAGATAAAAATTTTTCAGTTAACCGAATAACAAATGCATAACGTTATTAGTGCGTTTCTATGTTTTTATACCTTTTAGCAAATTTCAAACTCCTCTGTTTTCAGAAATAGATAGTCCAGCAAAACAAAAGTAGTGTTTGACTCCATTTTGAACTTAATTAAAAGCTCTTCGCCCTCTATTCTCTACAAGACGTTAAATGTGGAAATAATGAGTTCTATTATGTCACAAACAATAAAAAAATCGATTGAAATGTGCAAGTAGAATTGTAAGTTATCCTTCTGGCAGTAAACAATTAAGTATGATATAGATGCATTGCAAGTTGAGGACTTAGCGGTTTTCTAAAGAAAGCTGTTTGAGATCGATTGTACACTTCTGAATTTACTAAATTAAACAAAAACACTAAATAAACGTTAGGAATTTGTGAAATTTCGTACACATATACGTGGTTTTTTCCAAACAAAACTATGTCACATATGAATGCTATAACAATCGACATATTAGGTTTTACTAGAAATTAGGATAAATAGGCTAGGTTGCTTTATGCTTACTGTTTATTATCCGGTTAGCTAAGACAGAAAAATCCGGATAGTATAATTATTGATATCCAAACCAACCCTAACCATGACTTGGAAATAAAACTAAGTTAAGACAAACATATAGCCTAGCAACAGAAAACAATGGCTAAAAGTACCACTTACCTTTAAGCACAATAAAATCAAGGACACAATTATTCCAAAAATTTGCATACACAACTCAAAAATAGAGAACCCAGTAGATTTAGCGAGTTCTTGATGGATACTGGTGGTAATCATTCCAAACGTTTACATTGAAAAACCTACTAGTATTTTGGCAGTCACCTATTTCAAGTGTAAAGTTTGTTATAAGCTACAATATACATACACAGGGAGTTTTTACGATTTTCAAATATGAAAGCATTGCCTAGTCTTAATCATTTAACATCAGATATAACACTAATTTATAGAATGAGAAAAACACGACACTAATAAATGGATGGCAGGATTGGCAGCCTACGCAGGAATAGACCCTTTCCTAGTTACGGCCACCATATAATTACCACTGTCATTCTGGCAGAATCCTAGCAGAATCATACTATCCAAACGAACAACAGTGTTTCCGACTCCAAAATTTTCAAAAACAGAATGAAACAGCATTTTAAAACAAAGCAGACAAAGTTTAACGCTTCCAATCCTCCAAGTCAAAAAAAACAAAAATTTTAGACACATATTTTAAAATTAGAAATGATGGTAACACAAAACAACAAGAAGGAAAAAAACAAGAGAGTATACACACAAAACGAGTTTCAAGAGATATGAATGTTGTACTCCTCTGTCACAATTAAAAAACAATTTCACTACATGACGTAATAATGAACAAAAGGAAAAAGGCCTTATTGCAGATTCTTAAAGAAGATTTCCTCCTCTTCACGATGGTCACCTTGAAATCGATCCCCCCTGGCCGGAAAGTTCCGAAATTTACAAAAACGCGACAGGTACTAAGAAATGCGATAAGACCCGAAAACGTAAAAAATGCCGTATTTATTAAATGTTTCACGTCAATTCTGCTGAGTGTTTCCGGAGGAGGTGTGAATTTTTTATTGCAGATTCTTAAAGAAGATTTCCTCCTCTTCACGATGGTCACCTTGAAATCGATCCCCCCTGGCCGGAAAGTTCCGAAATTTACAAAAACGCGACAGGTACTAAGAAATGCGATAAGACCCGAAAACGTAAAAAATGCCGTATTTATTAAATGTTTCACGTCAATTCTGCTGAGTGTTTCCGGAGGAGGTGTGAATTTTTTATTGCAGATTCTTAAAGAAGATTTCCTCCTCTTCACGATGGTCACCTTGAAATCGATCCCCCCTGGCCGGAAAGTTCCGAAATTTACAAAAACGCGACAGGTACTAAGAAATGCGATAAGACCCGAAAACGTAAAAAATGCCGTATTTATTAAATGTTTCACGTCAATTCTGCTGAGTGTTTCCGGAGGAGGTGTGAATTTTTTATTGCAGATTCTTAAAGAAGATTTCCTCCTCTTCACGATGGTCACCTTGAAATCGATCCCCCCTGGCCGGAAAGTTCCGAAATTTACAAAAACGCGACAGGTACTAAGAAATGCGATAAGACCCGAAAACGTAAAAAATGCCGTATTTATTAAATGTTTCACGTCAATTCTGCTGAGTGTTTCCGGAGGAGGTGTGAATTTTTTATTGCAGATTCTTAAAGAAGATTTCCTCCTCTTCACGATGGTCACCTTGAAATCGATCCCCCCTGGCCGGAAAGTTCCGAAATTTACAAAAACGCGACAGGTACTAAGAAATGCGATAAGACCCGAAAACGTAAAAAATGCCGTATTTATTAAATGTTTCACGTCAATTCTGCTGAGTGTTTCCGGAGGAGGTGTGAATTTTTTATTGCAGATTCTTAAAGAAGATTTCCTCCTCTTCACGATGGTCACCTTGAAATCGATCCCCCCTGGCCGGAAAGTTCCGAAATTTACAAAAACGCGACAGGTACTAAGAAATGCGATAAGACCCGAAAACGTAAAAAATGCCGTATTTATTAAATGTTTCACGTCAATTCTGCTGAGTGTTTCCGGAGGAGGTGTGAATTTTTTATTGCAGATTCTTAAAGAAGATTTCCTCCTCTTCACGATGGTCACCTTGAAATCGATCCCCCCTGGCCGGAAAGTTCCGAAATTTACAAAAACGCGACAGGTACTAAGAAATGCGATAAGACCCGAAAACGTAAAAAATGCCGTATTTATTAAATGTTTCACGTCAATTCTGCTGAGTGTTTCCGGAGGAGGTGTGAATTTTTTATTGCAGATTCTTAAAGAAGATTTCCTCCTCTTCACGATGGTCACCTTGAAATCGATCCCCCCTGGCCGGAAAGTTCCGAAATTTACAAAAACGCGACAGGTACTAAGAAATGCGATAAGACCCGAAAACGTAAAAAATGCCGTATTTATTAAATGTTTCACGTCAATTCTGCTGAGTGTTTCCGGAGGAGGTGTGAATTTTTTATTGCAGATTCTTAAAGAAGATTTCCTCCTCTTCACGATGGTCACCTTGAAATCGATCCCCCCTGGCCGGAAAGTTCCGAAATTTACAAAAACGCGACAGGTACTAAGAAATGCGATAAGACCCGAAAACGTAAAAAATGCCGTATTTATTAAATGTTTCACGTCAATTCTGCTGAGTGTTTCCGGAGGAGGTGTGAATTTTTTATTGCAGATTCTTAAAGAAGATTTCCTCCTCTTCACGATGGTCACCTTGAAATCGATCCCCCCTGGCCGGAAAGTTCCGAAATTTACAAAAACGCGACAGGTACTAAGAAATGCGATAAGACCCGAAAACGTAAAAAATGCCGTATTTATTAAATGTTTCACGTCAATTCTGCTGAGTGTTTCCGGAGGAGGTGTGAATTTTTTATTGCAGATTCTTAAAGAAGATTTCCTCCTCTTCACGATGGTCACCTTGAAATCGATCCCCCCTGGCCGGAAAGTTCCGAAATTTACAAAAACGCGACAGGTACTAAGAAATGCGATAAGACCCGAAAACGTAAAAAATGCCGTATTTATTAAATGTTTCACGTCAATTCTGCTGAGTGTTTCCGGAGGAGGTGTGAATTTTTTATTGCAGATTCTTAAAGAAGATTTCCTCCTCTTCACGATGGTCACCTTGAAATCGATCCCCCCTGGCCGGAAAGTTCCGAAATTTACAAAAACGCGACAGGTACTAAGAAATGCGATAAGACCCGAAAACGTAAAAAATGCCGTATTTATTAAATGTTTCACGTCAATTCTGCTGAGTGTTTCCGGAGGAGGTGTGAATTTTTTATTGCAGATTCTTAAAGAAGATTTCCTCCTCTTCACGATGGTCACCTTGAAATCGATCCCCCCTGGCCGGAAAGTTCCGAAATTTACAAAAACGCGACAGGTACTAAGAAATGCGATAAGACCCGAAAACGTAAAAAATGCCGTATTTATTAAATGTTTCACGTCAATTCTGCTGAGTGTTTCCGGAGGAGGTGTGAATTTTTTATTGCAGATTCTTAAAGAAGATTTCCTCCTCTTCACGATGGTCACCTTGAAATCGATCCCCCCTGGCCGGAAAGTTCCGAAATTTACAAAAACGCGACAGGTACTAAGAAATGCGATAAGACCCGAAAACGTAAAAAATGCCGTATTTATTAAATGTTTCACGTCAATTCTGCTGAGTGTTTCCGGAGGAGGTGTGAATTTTTTATTGCAGATTCTTAAAGAAGATTTCCTCCTCTTCACGATGGTCACCTTGAAATCGATCCCCCCTGGCCGGAAAGTTCCGAAATTTACAAAAACGCGACAGGTACTAAGAAATGCGATAAGACCCGAAAACGTAAAAAATGCCGTATTTATTAAATGTTTCACGTCAATTCTGCTGAGTGTTTCCGGAGGAGGTGTGAATTTTTTATTGCAGATTCTTAAAGAAGATTTCCTCCTCTTCACGATGGTCACCTTGAAATCGATCCCCCCTGGCCGGAAAGTTCCGAAATTTACAAAAACGCGACAGGTACTAAGAAATGCGATAAGACCCGAAAACGTAAAAAATGCCGTATTTATTAAATGTTTCACGTCAATTCTGCTGAGTGTTTCCGGAGGAGGTGTGAATTTTTTATTGCAGATTCTTAAAGAAGATTTCCTCCTCTTCACGATGGTCACCTTGAAATCGATCCCCCCTGGCCGGAAAGTTCCGAAATTTACAAAAACGCGACAGGTACTAAGAAATGCGATAAGACCCGAAAACGTAAAAAATGCCGTATTTATTAAATGTTTCACGTCAATTCTGCTGAGTGTTTCCGGAGGAGGTGTGAATTTTTTATTGCAGATTCTTAAAGAAGATTTCCTCCTCTTCACGATGGTCACCTTGAAATCGATCCCCCCTGGCCGGAAAGTTCCGAAATTTACAAAAACGCGACAGGTACTAAGAAATGCGATAAGACCCGAAAACGTAAAAAATGCCGTATTTATTAAATGTTTCACGTCAATTCTGCTGAGTGTTTCCGGAGGAGGTGTGAATTTTTTATTGCAGATTCTTAAAGAAGATTTCCTCCTCTTCACGATGGTCACCTTGAAATCGATCCCCCCTGGCCGGAAAGTTCCGAAATTTACAAAAACGCGACAGGTACTAAGAAATGCGATAAGACCCGAAAACGTAAAAAATGCCGTATTTATTAAATGTTTCACGTCAATTCTGCTGAGTGTTTCCGGAGGAGGTGTGAATTTTTTATTGCAGATTCTTAAAGAAGATTTCCTCCTCTTCACGATGGTCACCTTGAAATCGATCCCCCCTGGCCGGAAAGTTCCGAAATTTACAAAAACGCGACAGGTACTAAGAAATGCGATAAGACCCGAAAACGTAAAAAATGCCGTATTTATTAAATGTTTCACGTCAATTCTGCTGAGTGTTTCCGGAGGAGGTGTGAATTTTTTATTGCAGATTCTTAAAGAAGATTTCCTCCTCTTCACGATGGTCACCTTGAAATCGATCCCCCCTGGCCGGAAAGTTCCGAAATTTACAAAAACGCGACAGGTACTAAGAAATGCGATAAGACCCGAAAACGTAAAAAATGCCGTATTTATTAAATGTTTCACGTCAATTCTGCTGAGTGTTTCCGGAGGAGGTGTGAATTTTTTATTGCAGATTCTTAAAGAAGATTTCCTCCTCTTCACGATGGTCACCTTGAAATCGATCCCCCCTGGCCGGAAAGTTCCGAAATTTACAAAAACGCGACAGGTACTAAGAAATGCGATAAGACCCGAAAACGTAAAAAATGCCGTATTTATTAAATGTTTCACGTCAATTCTGCTGAGTGTTTCCGGAGGAGGTGTGAATTTTTTATTGCAGATTCTTAAAGAAGATTTCCTCCTCTTCACGATGGTCACCTTGAAATCGATCCCCCCTGGCCGGAAAGTTCCGAAATTTACAAAAACGCGACAGGTACTAAGAAATGCGATAAGACCCGAAAACGTAAAAAATGCCGTATTTATTAAATGTTTCACGTCAATTCTGCTGAGTGTTTCCGGAGGAGGTGTGAATTTTTTATTGCAGATTCTTAAAGAAGATTTCCTCCTCTTCACGATGGTCACCTTGAAATCGATCCCCCCTGGCCGGAAAGTTCCGAAATTTACAAAAACGCGACAGGTACTAAGAAATGCGATAAGACCCGAAAACGTAAAAAATGCCGTATTTATTAAATGTTTCACGTCAATTCTGCTGAGTGTTTCCGGAGGAGGTGTGAATTTTTTATTGCAGATTCTTAAAGAAGATTTCCTCCTCTTCACGATGGTCACCTTGAAATCGATCCCCCCTGGCCGGAAAGTTCCGAAATTTACAAAAACGCGACAGGTACTAAGAAATGCGATAAGACCCGAAAACGTAAAAAATGCCGTATTTATTAAATGTTTCACGTCAATTCTGCTGAGTGTTTCCGGAGGAGGTGTGAATTTTTTATTGCAGATTCTTAAAGAAGATTTCCTCCTCTTCACGATGGTCACCTTGAAATCGATCCCCCCTGGCCGGAAAGTTCCGAAATTTACAAAAACGCGACAGGTACTAAGAAATGCGATAAGACCCGAAAACGTAAAAAATGCCGTATTTATTAAATGTTTCACGTCAATTCTGCTGAGTGTTTCCGGAGGAGGTGTGAATTTTTTATTGCAGATTCTTAAAGAAGATTTCCTCCTCTTCACGATGGTCACCTTGAAATCGATCCCCCCTGGCCGGAAAGTTCCGAAATTTACAAAAACGCGACAGGTACTAAGAAATGCGATAAGACCCGAAAACGTAAAAAATGCCGTATTTATTAAATGTTTCACGTCAATTCTGCTGAGTGTTTCCGGAGGAGGTGTGAATTTTTTATTGCAGATTCTTAAAGAAGATTTCCTCCTCTTCACGATGGTCACCTTGAAATCGATCCCCCCTGGCCGGAAAGTTCCGAAATTTACAAAAACGCGACAGGTACTAAGAAATGCGATAAGACCCGAAAACGTAAAAAATGCCGTATTTATTAAATGTTTCACGTCAATTCTGCTGAGTGTTTCCGGAGGAGGTGTGAATTTTTTATTGCAGATTCTTAAAGAAGATTTCCTCCTCTTCACGATGGTCACCTTGAAATCGATCCCCCCTGGCCGGAAAGTTCCGAAATTTACAAAAACGCGACAGGTACTAAGAAATGCGATAAGACCCGAAAACGTAAAAAATGCCGTATTTATTAAATGTTTCACGTCAATTCTGCTGAGTGTTTCCGGAGGAGGTGTGAATTTTTTATTGCAGATTCTTAAAGAAGATTTCCTCCTCTTCACGATGGTCACCTTGAAATCGATCCCCCCTGGCCGGAAAGTTCCGAAATTTACAAAAACGCGACAGGTACTAAGAAATGCGATAAGACCCGAAAACGTAAAAAATGCCGTATTTATTAAATGTTTCACGTCAATTCTGCTGAGTGTTTCCGGAGGAGGTGTGAATTTTTTATTGCAGATTCTTAAAGAAGATTTCCTCCTCTTCACGATGGTCACCTTGAAATCGATCCCCCCTGGCCGGAAAGTTCCGAAATTTACAAAAACGCGACAGGTACTAAGAAATGCGATAAGACCCGAAAACGTAAAAAATGCCGTATTTATTAAATGTTTCACGTCAATTCTGCTGAGTGTTTCCGGAGGAGGTGTGAATTTTTTATTGCAGATTCTTAAAGAAGATTTCCTCCTCTTCACGATGGTCACCTTGAAATCGATCCCCCCTGGCCGGAAAGTTCCGAAATTTACAAAAACGCGACAGGTACTAAGAAATGCGATAAGACCCGAAAACGTAAAAAATGCCGTATTTATTAAATGTTTCACGTCAATTCTGCTGAGTGTTTCCGGAGGAGGTGTGAATTTTTTATTGCAGATTCTTAAAGAAGATTTCCTCCTCTTCACGATGGTCACCTTGAAATCGATCCCCCCTGGCCGGAAAGTTCCGAAATTTACAAAAACGCGACAGGTACTAAGAAATGCGATAAGACCCGAAAACGTAAAAAATGCCGTATTTATTAAATGTTTCACGTCAATTCTGCTGAGTGTTTCCGGAGGAGGTGTGAATTTTTTATTGCAGATTCTTAAAGAAGATTTCCTCCTCTTCACGATGGTCACCTTGAAATCGATCCCCCCTGGCCGGAAAGTTCCGAAATTTACAAAAACGCGACAGGTACTAAGAAATGCGATAAGACCCGAAAACGTAAAAAATGCCGTATTTATTAAATGTTTCACGTCAATTCTGCTGAGTGTTTCCGGAGGAGGTGTGAATTTTTTATTGCAGATTCTTAAAGAAGATTTCCTCCTCTTCACGATGGTCACCTTGAAATCGATCCCCCCTGGCCGGAAAGTTCCGAAATTTACAAAAACGCGACAGGTACTAAGAAATGCGATAAGACCCGAAAACGTAAAAAATGCCGTATTTATTAAATGTTTCACGTCAATTCTGCTGAGTGTTTCCGGAGGAGGTGTGAATTTTTTATTGCAGATTCTTAAAGAAGATTTCCTCCTCTTCACGATGGTCACCTTGAAATCGATCCCCCCTGGCCGGAAAGTTCCGAAATTTACAAAAACGCGACAGGTACTAAGAAATGCGATAAGACCCGAAAACGTAAAAAATGCCGTATTTATTAAATGTTTCACGTCAATTCTGCTGAGTGTTTCCGGAGGAGGTGTGAATTTTTTATTGCAGATTCTTAAAGAAGATTTCCTCCTCTTCACGATGGTCACCTTGAAATCGATCCCCCCTGGCCGGAAAGTTCCGAAATTTACAAAAACGCGACAGGTACTAAGAAATGCGATAAGACCCGAAAACGTAAAAAATGCCGTATTTATTAAATGTTTCACGTCAATTCTGCTGAGTGTTTCCGGAGGAGGTGTGAATTTTTTATTGCAGATTCTTAAAGAAGATTTCCTCCTCTTCACGATGGTCACCTTGAAATCGATCCCCCCTGGCCGGAAAGTTCCGAAATTTACAAAAACGCGACAGGTACTAAGAAATGCGATAAGACCCGAAAACGTAAAAAATGCCGTATTTATTAAATGTTTCACGTCAATTCTGCTGAGTGTTTCCGGAGGAGGTGTGAATTTTTTATTGCAGATTCTTAAAGAAGATTTCCTCCTCTTCACGATGGTCACCTTGAAATCGATCCCCCCTGGCCGGAAAGTTCCGAAATTTACAAAAACGCGACAGGTACTAAGAAATGCGATAAGACCCGAAAACGTAAAAAATGCCGTATTTATTAAATGTTTCACGTCAATTCTGCTGAGTGTTTCCGGAGGAGGTGTGAATTTTTTATTGCAGATTCTTAAAGAAGATTTCCTCCTCTTCACGATGGTCACCTTGAAATCGATCCCCCCTGGCCGGAAAGTTCCGAAATTTACAAAAACGCGACAGGTACTAAGAAATGCGATAAGACCCGAAAACGTAAAAAATGCCGTATTTATTAAATGTTTCACGTCAATTCTGCTGAGTGTTTCCGGAGGAGGTGTGAATTTTTTATTGCAGATTCTTAAAGAAGATTTCCTCCTCTTCACGATGGTCACCTTGAAATCGATCCCCCCTGGCCGGAAAGTTCCGAAATTTACAAAAACGCGACAGGTACTAAGAAATGCGATAAGACCCGAAAACGTAAAAAATGCCGTATTTATTAAATGTTTCACGTCAATTCTGCTGAGTGTTTCCGGAGGAGGTGTGAATTTTTTATTGCAGATTCTTAAAGAAGATTTCCTCCTCTTCACGATGGTCACCTTGAAATCGATCCCCCCTGGCCGGAAAGTTCCGAAATTTACAAAAACGCGACAGGTACTAAGAAATGCGATAAGACCCGAAAACGTAAAAAATGCCGTATTTATTAAATGTTTCACGTCAATTCTGCTGAGTGTTTCCGGAGGAGGTGTGAATTTTTTATTGCAGATTCTTAAAGAAGATTTCCTCCTCTTCACGATGGTCACCTTGAAATCGATCCCCCCTGGCCGGAAAGTTCCGAAATTTACAAAAACGCGACAGGTACTAAGAAATGCGATAAGACCCGAAAACGTAAAAAATGCCGTATTTATTAAATGTTTCACGTCAATTCTGCTGAGTGTTTCCGGAGGAGGTGTGAATTTTTTATTGCAGATTCTTAAAGAAGATTTCCTCCTCTTCACGATGGTCACCTTGAAATCGATCCCCCCTGGCCGGAAAGTTCCGAAATTTACAAAAACGCGACAGGTACTAAGAAATGCGATAAGACCCGAAAACGTAAAAAATGCCGTATTTATTAAATGTTTCACGTCAATTCTGCTGAGTGTTTCCGGAGGAGGTGTGAATTTTTTATTGCAGATTCTTAAAGAAGATTTCCTCCTCTTCACGATGGTCACCTTGAAATCGATCCCCCCTGGCCGGAAAGTTCCGAAATTTACAAAAACGCGACAGGTACTAAGAAATGCGATAAGACCCGAAAACGTAAAAAATGCCGTATTTATTAAATGTTTCACGTCAATTCTGCTGAGTGTTTCCGGAGGAGGTGTGAATTTTTTATTGCAGATTCTTAAAGAAGATTTCCTCCTCTTCACGATGGTCACCTTGAAATCGATCCCCCCTGGCCGGAAAGTTCCGAAATTTACAAAAACGCGACAGGTACTAAGAAATGCGATAAGACCCGAAAACGTAAAAAATGCCGTATTTATTAAATGTTTCACGTCAATTCTGCTGAGTGTTTCCGGAGGAGGTGTGAATTTTTTATTGCAGATTCTTAAAGAAGATTTCCTCCTCTTCACGATGGTCACCTTGAAATCGATCCCCCCTGGCCGGAAAGTTCCGAAATTTACAAAAACGCGACAGGTACTAAGAAATGCGATAAGACCCGAAAACGTAAAAAATGCCGTATTTATTAAATGTTTCACGTCAATTCTGCTGAGTGTTTCCGGAGGAGGTGTGAATTTTTTATTGCAGATTCTTAAAGAAGATTTCCTCCTCTTCACGATGGTCACCTTGAAATCGATCCCCCCTGGCCGGAAAGTTCCGAAATTTACAAAAACGCGACAGGTACTAAGAAATGCGATAAGACCCGAAAACGTAAAAAATGCCGTATTTATTAAATGTTTCACGTCAATTCTGCTGAGTGTTTCCGGAGGAGGTGTGAATTTTTTATTGCAGATTCTTAAAGAAGATTTCCTCCTCTTCACGATGGTCACCTTGAAATCGATCCCCCCTGGCCGGAAAGTTCCGAAATTTACAAAAACGCGACAGGTACTAAGAAATGCGATAAGACCCGAAAACGTAAAAAATGCCGTATTTATTAAATGTTTCACGTCAATTCTGCTGAGTGTTTCCGGAGGAGGTGTGAATTTTTTATTGCAGATTCTTAAAGAAGATTTCCTCCTCTTCACGATGGTCACCTTGAAATCGATCCCCCCTGGCCGGAAAGTTCCGAAATTTACAAAAACGCGACAGGTACTAAGAAATGCGATAAGACCCGAAAACGTAAAAAATGCCGTATTTATTAAATGTTTCACGTCAATTCTGCTGAGTGTTTCCGGAGGAGGTGTGAATTTTTTATTGCAGATTCTTAAAGAAGATTTCCTCCTCTTCACGATGGTCACCTTGAAATCGATCCCCCCTGGCCGGAAAGTTCCGAAATTTACAAAAACGCGACAGGTACTAAGAAATGCGATAAGACCCGAAAACGTAAAAAATGCCGTATTTATTAAATGTTTCACGTCAATTCTGCTGAGTGTTTCCGGAGGAGGTGTGAATTTTTTATTGCAGATTCTTAAAGAAGATTTCCTCCTCTTCACGATGGTCACCTTGAAATCGATCCCCCCTGGCCGGAAAGTTCCGAAATTTACAAAAACGCGACAGGTACTAAGAAATGCGATAAGACCCGAAAACGTAAAAAATGCCGTATTTATTAAATGTTTCACGTCAATTCTGCTGAGTGTTTCCGGAGGAGGTGTGAATTTTTTATTGCAGATTCTTAAAGAAGATTTCCTCCTCTTCACGATGGTCACCTTGAAATCGATCCCCCCTGGCCGGAAAGTTCCGAAATTTACAAAAACGCGACAGGTACTAAGAAATGCGATAAGACCCGAAAACGTAAAAAATGCCGTATTTATTAAATGTTTCACGTCAATTCTGCTGAGTGTTTCCGGAGGAGGTGTGAATTTTTTATTGCAGATTCTTAAAGAAGATTTCCTCCTCTTCACGATGGTCACCTTGAAATCGATCCCCCCTGGCCGGAAAGTTCCGAAATTTACAAAAACGCGACAGGTACTAAGAAATGCGATAAGACCCGAAAACGTAAAAAATGCCGTATTTATTAAATGTTTCACGTCAATTCTGCTGAGTGTTTCCGGAGGAGGTGTGAATTTTTTATTGCAGATTCTTAAAGAAGATTTCCTCCTCTTCACGATGGTCACCTTGAAATCGATCCCCCCTGGCCGGAAAGTTCCGAAATTTACAAAAACGCGACAGGTACTAAGAAATGCGATAAGACCCGAAAACGTAAAAAATGCCGTATTTATTAAATGTTTCACGTCAATTCTGCTGAGTGTTTCCGGAGGAGGTGTGAATTTTTTATTGCAGATTCTTAAAGAAGATTTCCTCCTCTTCACGATGGTCACCTTGAAATCGATCCCCCCTGGCCGGAAAGTTCCGAAATTTACAAAAACGCGACAGGTACTAAGAAATGCGATAAGACCCGAAAACGTAAAAAATGCCGTATTTATTAAATGTTTCACGTCAATTCTGCTGAGTGTTTCCGGAGGAGGTGTGAATTTTTTATTGCAGATTCTTAAAGAAGATTTCCTCCTCTTCACGATGGTCACCTTGAAATCGATCCCCCCTGGCCGGAAAGTTCCGAAATTTACAAAAACGCGACAGGTACTAAGAAATGCGATAAGACCCGAAAACGTAAAAAATGCCGTATTTATTAAATGTTTCACGTCAATTCTGCTGAGTGTTTCCGGAGGAGGTGTGAATTTTTTATTGCAGATTCTTAAAGAAGATTTCCTCCTCTTCACGATGGTCACCTTGAAATCGATCCCCCCTGGCCGGAAAGTTCCGAAATTTACAAAAACGCGACAGGTACTAAGAAATGCGATAAGACCCGAAAACGTAAAAAATGCCGTATTTATTAAATGTTTCACGTCAATTCTGCTGAGTGTTTCCGGAGGAGGTGTGAATTTTTTATTGCAGATTCTTAAAGAAGATTTCCTCCTCTTCACGATGGTCACCTTGAAATCGATCCCCCCTGGCCGGAAAGTTCCGAAATTTACAAAAACGCGACAGGTACTAAGAAATGCGATAAGACCCGAAAACGTAAAAAATGCCGTATTTATTAAATGTTTCACGTCAATTCTGCTGAGTGTTTCCGGAGGAGGTGTGAATTTTTTATTGCAGATTCTTAAAGAAGATTTCCTCCTCTTCACGATGGTCACCTTGAAATCGATCCCCCCTGGCCGGAAAGTTCCGAAATTTACAAAAACGCGACAGGTACTAAGAAATGCGATAAGACCCGAAAACGTAAAAAATGCCGTATTTATTAAATGTTTCACGTCAATTCTGCTGAGTGTTTCCGGAGGAGGTGTGAATTTTTTATTGCAGATTCTTAAAGAAGATTTCCTCCTCTTCACGATGGTCACCTTGAAATCGATCCCCCCTGGCCGGAAAGTTCCGAAATTTACAAAAACGCGACAGGTACTAAGAAATGCGATAAGACCCGAAAACGTAAAAAATGCCGTATTTATTAAATGTTTCACGTCAATTCTGCTGAGTGTTTCCGGAGGAGGTGTGAATTTTTTATTGCAGATTCTTAAAGAAGATTTCCTCCTCTTCACGATGGTCACCTTGAAATCGATCCCCCCTGGCCGGAAAGTTCCGAAATTTACAAAAACGCGACAGGTACTAAGAAATGCGATAAGACCCGAAAACGTAAAAAATGCCGTATTTATTAAATGTTTCACGTCAATTCTGCTGAGTGTTTCCGGAGGAGGTGTGAATTTTTTATTGCAGATTCTTAAAGAAGATTTCCTCCTCTTCACGATGGTCACCTTGAAATCGATCCCCCCTGGCCGGAAAGTTCCGAAATTTACAAAAACGCGACAGGTACTAAGAAATGCGATAAGACCCGAAAACGTAAAAAATGCCGTATTTATTAAATGTTTCACGTCAATTCTGCTGAGTGTTTCCGGAGGAGGTGTGAATTTTTTATTGCAGATTCTTAAAGAAGATTTCCTCCTCTTCACGATGGTCACCTTGAAATCGATCCCCCCTGGCCGGAAAGTTCCGAAATTTACAAAAACGCGACAGGTACTAAGAAATGCGATAAGACCCGAAAACGTAAAAAATGCCGTATTTATTAAATGTTTCACGTCAATTCTGCTGAGTGTTTCCGGAGGAGGTGTGAATTTTTTATTGCAGATTCTTAAAGAAGATTTCCTCCTCTTCACGATGGTCACCTTGAAATCGATCCCCCCTGGCCGGAAAGTTCCGAAATTTACAAAAACGCGACAGGTACTAAGAAATGCGATAAGACCCGAAAACGTAAAAAATGCCGTATTTATTAAATGTTTCACGTCAATTCTGCTGAGTGTTTCCGGAGGAGGTGTGAATTTTTTATTGCAGATTCTTAAAGAAGATTTCCTCCTCTTCACGATGGTCACCTTGAAATCGATCCCCCCTGGCCGGAAAGTTCCGAAATTTACAAAAACGCGACAGGTACTAAGAAATGCGATAAGACCCGAAAACGTAAAAAATGCCGTATTTATTAAATGTTTCACGTCAATTCTGCTGAGTGTTTCCGGAGGAGGTGTGAATTTTTTATTGCAGATTCTTAAGAAGATTTCCTCCTCTTCACGATGGTCACCTTGAAATCGATCCCCCCTGGCCGGAAAGTTCCGAAATTTACAAAAACGCGACAGGTACTAAGAAATGCGATAAGACCCGAAAACGTAAAAAATGCCGTATTTATTAAATGTTTCACGTCAATTCTGCTGAGTGTTTCCGGAGGAGGTGTGAATTTTTTATTGCAGATTCTTAAAGAAGATTTCCTCCTCTTCACGATGGTCACCTTGAAATCGATCCCCCCTGGCCGGAAAGTTCCGAAATTTACAAAAACGCGACAGGTACTAAGAAATGCGATAAGACCCGAAAACGTAAAAAATGCCGTATTTATTAAATGTTTCACGTCAATTCTGCTGAGTGTTTCCGGAGGAGGTGTGAATTTTTTATTGCAGATTCTTAAAGAAGATTTCCTCCTCTTCACGATGGTCACCTTGAAATCGATCCCCCCTGGCCGGAAAGTTCCGAAATTTACAAAAACGCGACAGGTACTAAGAAATGCGATAAGACCCGAAAACGTAAAAAATGCCGTATTTATTAAATGTTTCACGTCAATTCTGCTGAGTGTTTCCGGAGGAGGTGTGAATTTTTTATTGCAGATTCTTAAAGAAGATTTCCTCCTCTTCACGATGGTCACCTTGAAATCGATCCCCCCTGGCCGGAAAGTTCCGAAATTTACAAAAACGCGACAGGTACTAAGAAATGCGATAAGACCCGAAAACGTAAAAAATGCCGTATTTATTAAATGTTTCACGTCAATTCTGCTGAGTGTTTCCGGAGGAGGTGTGAATTTTTATTGCAGATTCTTAAAGAAGATTTCCTCCTCTTCACGATGGTCACCTTGAAATCGATCCCCCCTGGCCGGAAAGTTCCGAAATTTACAAAAACGCGACAGGTTACTAAGAAATGCGATAAGACCCGAAAACGTAAAAAATGCCGTATTTATTAAATGTTTCACGTCAATTCTGCTGAGTGTTTCCGGAGGAGGTGTGAATTTTTTATTGCAGATTCTTAAAGAAGATTTCCTCCTCTTCACGATGGTCACCTTGAAATCGATCCCCCCTGGCCGGAAAGTTCCGAAATTTACAAAAACGCGACAGGGTACTAAGAAATGCGATAAGACCCGAAAACGTAAAAAATGCCGTATTTATTAAATGTTTCACGTCAATTCTGCTGAGTGTTTCCGGAGGAGGTTGTGAATTTTTTATTGCAGATTCTTAAAGAAGATTTCCCTCCTCTTCACGATGTCACCTTGAAATCGATCCCCCCCTGGCCGGAAAGTTCCGAAATTTACAAAAACGCGACAGGTACTAAGAAATGCGATAAGACCCGAAAACGTAAAAATGCCGTATTTATTAAATGTTTCACGTCAATTCTGCTGAGTGTTTCCGGAGGAGGTGTGAATTTTTTATTGCAGATTCTTAAAGAGATTTCCTCCTCTTCACGATGGTCACCTTGAAATCGATCCCCCTGGGCCGGAAAGTTCCCGAAATTTACAAAAAACGCGACAGGTACTAAGAAATGCGATAAGACCCGAAAACGTAAAAAATGCCGTATTTATTAAA